>NC_044987.1:101270326-101523768 GCF_008728515.1 Papio anubis
AAACTCGCTGGGCCATCTGAAGGAAGTCCTGAATCTGCTTTCCTTCTAAACCTTCTAATTTCTGGAGTTTTCTTTTAATATCTGGTGTTGCCTGGTTTACAAAGGACATTACTACCACTGCCTGATTTTCCGGTGCTTCCGGGTCCATGGGGTAAACTGTCTGAAGGCTTCCATTAATCTCTCTAAATACACAGCGGGGCTTTCTGTCTTACCTTGTAACACAGAATATACTTTAGCCAAATTGGTGGGCTTGCGAGCTGCAGCCCGGAGACCTGCCATTAGAGTCTGGCGATAAATGAGCAGTCGTCCCCTACCTTCTGCCGTGTTGTAGTCCCATCTGGGCCGGGTCAAAGGAAAAGCCGCGTTAATGAGGTCAGGATTTGCAGTTGGCTGGCCGTCATCTCCTGGAACCAGCTTTCTGGCCTCAACTTGGATTCTTTCCCGCTCCTCCGTTGTGAACAGGATTCGGAGGAGCTGTTGACAGTCATCCTAGGTCGGCTGGTGAGTAAACATGACACTGTCTAACAACGAGGTTAGATCTTTGGGATTATCTGAGAACCGAGCATTTTGGGACTTCCAATTGTATAAATCACTGGTGGAAAAAGGCCAATACATGAGACGGGAGAGCCCGGTATCATCGAGCAATCCTATTTCTCTGAGAGGCAGGGCTACAGTGGAGTCAGGGAGTCGGGAAGCTTGGTCCCGCTGTACGCGGCCTCGCGTTCGGCCGGCCGGCCCCCTCGGGTTACTTTCGCTCTCAGCTTCCGCTTCTCGGTTTCCTTCTACGGAAGCACCACCCTGGGGGACTGGGTCCTGCGGGATAAGGTGCGGATATGGTGGGGGAAATGTGGGTTCTAACGTTAGGGGGTCCTGGCTGTCTGGCAGCACAGGGGCCGAAGGAGCAGAGGGAGTCCTTTGTCTTGTAGGTCGCGTTACTAGGACCTTGCAAGGCTCAAGGATGAATGGAGTTATCCAGGGCGGTGGGTCTTCCACAAGATTTTGCCACACTAGAATATAAGGAATTTGATCAGGATGTCCTGACTGCCCTGGCAGGAAAATCTTAGTTTTTACCTTAGTAATAATAGAGAGACAGAAAGTTCCTTCGGAGGGCCACCCTACGCCGAAAGAGGGCCACTCCGAACGGCAGAAAGTAACTAGCTTTCCTTTCTTTAGTTCTACGCTTAAGTTACGCCCCCGAGCCTTCACATCTTTGAAATTGGTAACAAGGAGTGAGAGCGGCGTGCTCTGGTTGTTGCCTATCTTTGGACTGCTCCTACAAAGAGAAGGAGGGACGAAAATGAGTGTGAAGCAGAGGGGAGTATCCGACAGGTCCGGTCCTGGAAGGGGAAGAAAAGGTTTTATGTTTCGTTTTGGACTTACACTTAACACTTAACAATGACGGACAGACAGTGATAAATGATGATCCTTCGCGAGCGCGTGTCGGACTTCCGACCTGAGTCAGACGGGGCAACCAAGGATGGAGGCCCCCAGATGGGCACTGGGGGACGTCTCCTACCAGTCCCGAGTGGCTGTCTTTTAGCGCGTCCGCCAAGACCGTGCCACTTACAAAACAGACCAATACAGATTACAGATTACGGATTTCGCGAAATTTCAGGGAGACAGACAGAGACAAAGACAGAGACAGTGACAAAGCCGGCTTACCTACAGATTAAGATCCATTGACTTGGGGGTCTGGTGGGCTTGGGGGAAATCCCAGACGAGCCCCCATTTGTTATGCCTAGACCGTTTATTCCCCGAAGAAGACCACCAGAGTCCAGAGTCAAAGCTAAGCAGCAAGGATCTTTATTACAGGTTCGAACCTGGAACTCTCCCTCGCTCGCGAAACGAGACGGGCAGGAGAGCTCCCCCACTGAGCTCCGAGCAGTGTTATATAGTCTAAGAAAAGTGGGCATAGAGTTATTATACAAATCAGATATATGATTGGCTAGTGTTTGAACAAGGCGATTTGGCTAACTATGATTGGTTCCCGCCATTTCTGATATTTCAGTTCAACCTTTGAGGCGGGAGAGCAGGTTTATGGCAGCAAGAGTTTATCTTACTTAAACACGTCTTGTGACCTTGCCTCAGAACTTACAAAATCTCTGGTATGTGCAAAACAAAATCTCTGGTACGTGCAGAAAAACAGGTGCTCACAGAACTTACGAAATCTCTGGTATGTGCAAAGATTAGAGAGCAGAACAAAGGTGTAGCGGGGGGCGGGTACACATCTATCTTTGTGTCCTTTCAGGACAAGTTTGAACTAAACTAGCCCCTTGACTACCACCTTATGTGTACATGGCATTTTGAAGCGTTTTCACCCTGCGAGGTAGGTAAGACAAGCAAGGAGTTATATAACATGGGGCTTAAAAACATGGGCCAGGGATTCAACCTGCGTTGTTTAAAGGCTGACTCTCCTATTTGCTAGATATATAACCTTCAACAGTGACTTAACTTCTCTTGATGTCATTTCTTCATCTGCAATTTTTTCTTTCTCAGGTTTAAAGAAATCAATAAACATTTCCACAATCGTAGTTGGAGAAATTAACTCTGTCAGAGGTGTTTGAACCAGAGCAACTCCATCTTGAATAGGGGATGAGTAGAATGAGGCTGAGATCTACTGGGCTGCCTTCCCAGGAGGTTAGGCACTCTAAGTCACAGGATGAGATAGGAAGTCAGCAAAAGATACAGGTCATAAAGACCTTGTTAACAAAACAAGTTGTGGTAAAGAAGCCCTCCAAATTCCACCAAAACCAAGATGGCAATGAAAGTGATCTCTGGTCATCCTCACTGCTCATTATATGCTAATTACAATGTATTAGCATTCTAAAAGACACTCCCACAGAGCCATGACAGTTTACAAATGCCGTGGCAACATCAATAAGTTACTCTGTATGGTCTAAAAGGGGAAGAACCCTCAGTTCCAAGAATTGCCCACTCCCTTCCCAGAAAACTCACTAATAATCCATACCTTGTTTAGCATATAATCAAGAAATAACTCCAAGTATCCTTAGTCCCGTAGCGCAAGCTGCTGTTCTGCCTATGGAGTAGCCATTCGTTATTCCTTTACTTTCTTCATAAACTTGATTTCACTTTAGGCTATGGAATAGCCCTGAATTCTTTCTTGTGCAATATCCGAGAACATTCTCTTGGGGTCCAGAATGGTACCCCTTTGCAGCAACAATTCTACTGCCTCAGAAAGTGGTGGTATGATTGGACCAAGAAAATCTGTAGAAACATAAAAGATCTGAGCAATATATCACCCACCCTAACCGAATTGATATTTATAGAACACTATACCCTATAACTGAAAAATACACATTCTTTTCCAGCACACATTGTAGATTCACTAAGATAGACCTTAGGTTTGGCTATGAAACAGGTTTTAACACATGTAAAAGGAATGGCATTATTCAGAATACTCTCTAACCACAACGGAATTAAACTGGGATTCAATAACAACAAGATATCAAGGAAAAGTCCCAAATAATTGAAAATTAAACAACATAGTTTTAAATAATCCATTAGTTAAAGGAGACATCATTAAAAATGAGATTATGTTTTAAACTGAATGATAAAAATACTTGTGAAATTTCGTGGGATGCAGCTAAAGTATTGTTTTTTAAAGTTTATAGTTTAAAACTCTTTAATTATTATTTTTTATTTTTGTGGGTACATAGTAGATAGATATATTTATGGGGTACATGAGATATTTTGATTCAGGCATGCAAAGTGAAACAAGCACATCATGGAGAATGGGATACCCATCCCCTCAAGCATTTATCCTTTGAGTTACAAACAATCCAATTACACTCTTTAAGTTATTTTAAAATATACAATTAAGTTATTATTGACTATAGTAACCCTGTTGTGCTATCAAATAGTAGGTCTCATTTATTCTACTTTTTTTCCCCATTGACATCCCCACCTCCCCCTCATTCTCCCACTACCCTTTCCAGCCTCTGGTAACCATCCTTCTACTCTCTATGTCCGTGAGTCCAATTGTTTGGATTTTTAGATCCCACAAATAAGTCATAACATGTGATGTCTGTCTTTCCATGTCTGGATTATTTCACTTAGCCTAATGATCTCCAGTTCCATCCCAGTTTTAAATTCTTATATTAGAAAGGAAGTAAGGTCTAAAATCAACGAGCTAAGTTTTTACCTGACTCCTCATACAATCTAGAGGGAAGGATATAGGAAAGATAACAGATATTAATCAGAGAAAACAAAAACAGAAAAATTTTAGACGAAGTGAAACAATGGCCCTTTGCAAATATTAACAAAACAAATGAAATGAAAAAGAAAAAAGCACAAATTTTTAATACTGGGAAGGCAAAAGGATATCACTACAATTCTGTAGAAAATAAAGGATAATGAGAGAATATTATGAACAACTTAAGTTTTCAATATCAATGTCATATGATGATCTGAAGTCATCAAAGTCATATTTTTAAAAGGATTTATAAGATTGTATATAGAATAAAAGATTTAAAATACAAATGACTTTCGGGTGCACTAAAGTTTCTAAGAGTTTCCTACCATTTAAAAGGAAGGTGTGGGCTAGACTCCCTGATGGTGCAGATGTGGGATGATTAAAAAAGGAGCATGACTTCCAGAATCAGACAATGTGAATTCAAATCCTCACTCTACCTACTCTGTGATTTTAGACAACATTTTCTGAGTAAATTCTCCATGTAAAATAGGGGCAATAACACCCCCTCCTATACCTACATGTCATAATGCCCTACAAATGATAAATGCAACTATGTCAGCTCTAACCATATATATGATTACAAGAAGCCAAGAGGCCAACAGACTGAGAAAAGGAAAAGGTTAAACAATAAGAGGCAGAAGGAGGGAAAACAGGGAGTTAAAGGGGGAACAAGCGTGAACAGGAGAGATTTTTATAATAGGAAACAAAATGTTAATGATACATGGAAAATAAAACCTGTGCCTACAAAGTCGATATTATCATCCAGTGCCTTCCATTTGCTTAAAATCTCCCTGTGGTTCTTTTGGATTCTTGAGAACCCTGAGTCTAATGCTAGTATGAGCTCATGCAAATCTCTTGACAAGAGTCAACGTCTTCCATTCTCAGGACTAAACCCTTCTCAGTCAGCTTGCCTGCCCAAAACCCTCTCAGCAAAACCTCAGTATGTCAAGTCAAGAGACTTTCCAATCATGTGAATGTTCAAACTGGTAGGACATATTGACTACTGCTCCCCAAGACAGTCATTCTCAACCCCTACGTCCCTCTTCACCATTCCCAGGCTGACCTGGTTTTCTGGAAGAGTTTATTCTCTCTAGACCAGCCAATCTGTCTCGAGACCACTGTCAGATTTGGAAACACAGTACGAGAAGACCCCTCTTACTCCATCCTAGAGACCCCTTCGATCTTGTCCAACCCCATAAGATGAGGAAACTGAAACTTCAAAAAAGAAGGTAACTGGCCCAAGGCCACTCACTCCATTGGGCAAGGTAGATGCAGAGTGAGATCTTAGGTGCCCCAATTTCCTCTCCCCTGCTCCTCCTATTTTCCCTAACTAAATCATCTACTTCTCTTCCCAAATTACTTTTCTCCCAATGAGTCTCCTCATGGCGTTTTTCACTTCAGCATTCCTAAAGGAGTAAATGATGGGGTTTAAGAGAGGTGTGACCACCGTGTAAAATACGGTGACTATCTTATCTGCAGGGAGGGTGACACAGGGCCTCATGCAGACAAAGGAGCAAGGCATGAAGAACAGGCCCACAACTGTGACATGAGAGGCACAGGTGGAGAGTTCCCTGCGCCGCGCCTCGGAGTTGTGGCTCCTCAGGGAGTGCAGGATGATCAGGTAGGAAGCTATCTGCACCGAGAAGCTGACCACAGAGATGGAGCCGCCATCATCCGGCGGAAAGAGGAAAGTTACTTTCCTCTTGATGAGTGGCACATATACACCATGGAATACTATGCAGCCATAAAAAAGGATGAGTTTGTGTCCTTTGTAGGGACATGGATGCAGCTGGAAACCATCATTCTTAGCAAACTATCACAAGAACAGAAAACCAAACAATCGCATGTTCTCACCATAGGTGGGAACTGAACAATGAGATCACTTGACTCGAAGGGGAACATCACACACCGGGGCCTATCATGGGAGGGGGAGGAGGGAGGGATTGCACTGGGAGTTATACCTGATGTAAATGACGAGTTGATGTAAGTTGACGAGTTGATGGGTGCAGCATTGCTAACGCGGGCACAAGTATACATATGTAACAAACCCAACGCTATGCACATGTACCCTAGAACTTGGGAAGCATAATACTACAAAAATAAATTTTAAAAAAAAAAAAAAGAGTCGAAGATAAGCTTAAAGGCGACAGAACAGTAAGCTACTCAGGAAGGAGTCTGCGCAGGCCAGCTCCAGCACTGGGTGGACATCACAGAAGCAGTGGTCGATGATGTTGGGGCCACAGAAGGGGAGCTGGCAAATGAGGAAGGTTTACCCAACAGAATGCAGCAGGCTCCCACCCCATGCTACCCCCACCAGGAGGCTACGCATTTGCTGGTTCATGATGGCAGTGTAGTGCAAGGGCTTGCAGATGGCCATATAGCGGTTGTAGGCCATCACCATCAGGAGAAAGATCTCAGTGCCACCAAAGAAATGGAGGAAAAATATCTGGGTGATGCAGCCGTTGAGAGAAATTACTTTCCTCTTGATAAAAGAGTCAAAGATAAGCTTGGGGGCCACGACAGAACAATAACAGATCTCCACAAAGGATACGTAGCTGAGCAAGAAATACATGGGGGAGGTGAGCCCTTTGCTGGCCAGGATGTTCACCACAATGAGGCCATTGCCCGGCACAACGGCTGTGCACATGAGGAGAAACATCACAGAAACGACCCTCTGCTCATTCCGATTCTGGGAAAATCCCAGGAAAATTATTTCAGTCACATTTTTTATAGCAGCCATAGTTTAAAGCACAGGAGCCGACAGCCTGGAATCACAGAAATCAAAGAGCTCTCCTCAATCATTAGAAACATCCTTGCCAGGCCTGAGGACGATCATCATTCTGCGCCCTCTTGAGTTTGTTCTCTCCCTCGGTTTTCCCCAAAACGTGTTCTGAGACAAGTGAACAAAATAGCAAATATCAGCTGTTTGATGTTATTCCCAACATAGGCCTCGATTTTGTAGTGTTGCTGCCTTGAAGTGTTTTTGCTGATCTAGCACATGTTGATTGAATGCTTACAAGAAAAATCAGAGGACATTTTATAGATAAGAAAAAACTGAGACTCAGGGAGGTCTAGTCACTTGCCCAAAGCCACACAGCTCTTATTCGAGCCCAGATCTGTGTTTCTCAAAATATATATGCTTCCACTACATCTCCTATGCCTAAAGAGTGCCTGACGTCTACCTCTGCTTGTGCAGACTCGTTATGTCCCAGGGTTCTGATTAAAGGGTCCCAGGGTTAAGCATCTACAACAAGCCCTTAGAACAGTCAGCTACGTTATAAAATGGGACTGAATACGCTAAGTGACGTGCTAAGTCACAGAAATAAAAATACTGTATAAGTCCACTTATACAGCACCTACAGTACCTAGAGTAGTCAAATTCATGGAGACAGAAAGTAGAATGGTGGCTGCTAGGGACTGCATGGGGAGGAAGAATGTGGAGTTAGTGTTTTCACGGTAGTTTCAATTTGGGGCAATGAAAGGTGGTGATGGCTGCACAACTATGTGAATGTATTTTATTGTTACTTAGCTATACACTTAAAAATTGTTAAGATGGTAAATCCTGTTGTGTATTTTACCACAATTTAACTAACTAATTATTGAAATGCCTTCTGACTTGTTACGGCCTCATGAATTTCCCCTTCTCCATACCTTCCTCCGAGGACAGTGGTTGAGGCTTTGTGATTTTCCTTTCCTCTTCTCAGTTTCTTTCTTATGCCTGTTAGGGAACCTGGTTAGCTTCACAGATTTGAGGTTGGGGTTGAGAAATGTTAGCACTCAGTGTAGAAAATTCATTCCACTTGATAGTATAAGGCAAGATTGATATGATGAACCACTATAAGATGCTCTGCAGAAGTCAGAGATGTGGTAGAAGCATTTACATCTCGAAAATACAAACCTTGGTCCAAAGAGGAGCTGTGTGGCCTGGAACCAATGATGAAACCTCTTTGAGCCTCAGTCCTGATCTATAAAACAGCCATAATGCCATCCCCTCATTGTTGTGCCCTCCCTTTAGCTCCCCACCATGCTCCTCTGTGTACCCAGCTGATCCTTCTGCCATATACCAATCTTTCACACACAGGATGTTTATACAGAAGGCAGGAATCTTACATGGGCAGGTTTCATCCTCACGGGAATAATGACTCTATCACTAGGTGAGTATTTTCTGAGAAATTTAGCTTGAAAGCAAATGTTCTCTGTTTCTTTAATTACTTCTGGTTTGGAGTATCAATGAGAGGTCCACTCAGAGGATTTGCAAGGACCACTATTGTCTTCTGATTTTAAAAGATTAGTTGTTGTATTTTTAATCCAAGGCTATTAAAGGTTAACAGAACAAGATGTCTACACAATATAATCATCAAATTGTCTTAAAAAGCTAAAAATTGAATGGATTTAGAGTAGAATTTTTAAAGGAAATTAACATGTATTAAACCTCTGCATGAAAATGAAAAACCTTTGAGAGATAATTTCATAAAGAGGTCACTAGATGTATAAACCACTGACGATGGTAGTGACATTTTGCCTGCGATGTCTAAAATACTTTAATACTGACTTTTTAATTGGCAGGGCCAAAGGGAGAGACCCTGAAACATAAGTCTGTGTTCTAATCAGACAGCACATTAAATGGACATTTCCAGGATTCATAGTTAAGGAAACCTAAAACGGGGATACACACAGAATCTTAAGGAGGGCCTGACCTCAGTAAACAATGTCTGTGAAAATTTCTAAATATTTAAAATGAATCCAGTCCCTGCTTTGTGGTTTCTTATTTCACTTTTCCTGTCATAGAACCTCATGTACTATGAGGTTTTGAAAAATAAGATTGGACTGACTGGCCTTTTCCAACATTCTTCTCTCCAAAGGTATCCTATCACAGAGAAGTCAGACGCAGAAGCCTCCCTCCATCCTAGTTTCCTATGCAGAGTAATCATAAGCTGTCAAATTTGGAAGGGGCTCATGGATTCTTCATGTTACAGAAGAGGAATCTGGGACCCAGAGTCACACAGCTGGTTGGTGCAGAGCCTGAACTAGAACTAGGCGTCTCAGTTTCCCATTCAACACTTACTTTAAAGATCATGAAATCCATTGACTCTTCCACCTGGTGCTCACCAAAATCCAGCTTCCAGAATGGAATAATAACATGGACAAGGAAGAGAATCATGTTTACAACAAAGGCAAAGCCAAGTGGAAGAGTAAAATCTTTAAAAAAAAAAATGTCAGGAAGAAAGAAAATTTACAAAAGTGTGGTCCTCATTGTTCAACTCCTACTTATAAGTGAGAACATGCAGTGTTTGCTTTTCTGTTCCTGTGTTAGTTTGCTAAGGATAATGGCTTCCAGCTCCATTTGTGTCCCTGCAAAGAACATGATCTCATTCCTTTTTCTGGCTGCATAGTATTCCATGGTGTGTATGTACCACATTTTCTTTATCCAGTCTATTATTGATGGGCATTGGGCATTTGGGTTGATTCTATGTCTTTCCTTTTGTGAATAGTGCTGCGATGAACATATGTGTGCATGTATCTTTATAATAGAATGATTTCTATTCATTTGGGTATATACCCAGCGGTGGGATTGCTGGGTCAAATAGTATTTCTGCTTCTAGGTCTTTGATGAGTTAATAGGTGCAGCAAACCACAATGGCACACATTTACCTGTGTAAGAAATCTGCGTGTCCTGCACATGTATCCCAGAACTTAAAATTAAATTAAATTTTTAAAAATAAAAATAAAACTTCTAGGAGAAACAAAAAATGTGATCTGACTTCAGTTATCTACTTGCCAAAGGTGTAATTTCTTCCCAGGCAGCCTGTGCAGAGCTTAGACGCCCTGGAGAGGAGAAAATGTTTCAGGAGCCAGCCAAACTGGGCTGCCAGGGAAAGCACTCTGCAAGATTTGCCTTTGGGACTTGAGATCTAAGCTCTAAGACTTTGTCACCAATTATTCTCTATCTAGTTCATGCACATCTGTCAGGTCTCTCAGTGAAGATATAACCTTTTGAAGACTGGTTGAGTGTCTGTTACATCCTCTATAGCACGTTGCACACAGCTGAGAACACAGTAGATGTTAAGAAGTGGTTTTGGAGTGATCCCTGAATCCTCCATCTGCTATTACATCTATTTTTAAGACACTGGAGGTGTCCTATAAACAGTACAGAGGTTAAAGTACATGCAGGGAGGGTATCTAATCTAAAAAAAATAAGCTCCTCATTTTGAAACTAATTCCAAGCATGCACCACTAAAGATTAGGTGAATGAACTTCCTTGAACATTGTTTGTGGTCTTAGTTCTTAACTTATCTTCTAGATTTTTTTTTTTGTAAGCAGAACACTAATTCCCTTGCACCAAGTCATCCCAAAAAAAAGTTTTATTTCACTAACAAAGTCTAAAGACAAAGAGATCAAATAAATCCAAATAGTGTGTCACTGTTCACTAGTCTAAAACTTAGAGATCTTGGTTCAAGATTTCTTCCCAGCAAATTTTAGATTTCTGTATAGACTAATCTCCATTCAGACACAGATAGGCTAATACTTTTTTTTCTCCCGTAGGAGGCCAGATAAGAGAACATCTTAGCCAGATCCTTTGAATTTATCAAAAGAATATTGCTTTAAAAATACATTATTCAGCTGTTGATTCAGAAAACTAGTTTTGCAAACTATTCCATGTTGGCCGTGTTACCAGTGGCTCTGGTGCGAATGACTGTAACATCTGCTCAAAGCTAAACTATAAAGTAACTTTGTCACCCTGTCCTTTAACTAAGCAGCTGAGGCTTTAAGGGGTGATGTCTAAGGTCTGCCTCATCAGCTGAAAGAGTGAGCAAATCTATGAAGACTCACCATGTGTGAAAACATGTGGAAGCAAGAGTAACAACAGAAGGCACCAATGTGTCTCAAAGACCCCACCTGAAGGTCTGCCCATCCATGGTAAGGGCTCAATAAATGTAACTGACTTGGAATCGTTCCACCCCTAAAAGGCACTGCTAAATGCTGATCCTCTCCCTAAGGATTCACCACGTGCCATTGATGCCACCCCTCCATGTGCCAAGTCCAGCCCTTAATGACTTTCTTGCTAAGAAAGTTGTAGGGGAATAGAATAGAGTCAGTCTGCCCTAAAACTCACTAAAAGGAGAGTTGAGGACATGATTGCTGGGCTGAGAGGCCCCGAAGCATCTAAGATGTATGAAATGGAAAGTTGAGGTCAGAGAACTGAATTCCCTGAACTTTTCTAGCACCCTGTCTCTGGGGAGTTTCTGAGAAAAGCAAAAGTCAATTTCCCAACTGCTTCATTCAGAGGTTAGGGAACCTATCTCTCATTAATCCAATTATAAAACAGGGGACTTCTACTTCCTCCCTCATGATTAAGCCCCGCATATTCTGGCCTCCATGGGTTTCCCTCTCCATTCTCAAGTAAGCGACAGAGGAGAATCTAACATCCCATCACCCCCTGTCCCCACCAAAGACACACTCAAGGGGCCATTGGCAAATTCTTCTGCCCTCATGCCTCATTGGACCAAGGATGTTGGTGAATTCCAGGAAGACTCTAACTAAGTGGACCTGGACCACTTCACAGAGGAACTTTGGACATGTCACCTGAATCACAGCATGCTAGACATGTAATTTACCCCAGTATTAGTGAATATTGTAGATGTTCATTTTATTCATATTTCCTTGTTTTAGAATGTCACAGCCTGCAGAATAATTTTTTTGTCCTTACTGAAAATGAAATATTGTGTCTATAAACGCTTGTGAATTATCATGCACAAATAGCTTTAAAAGCATGTATTCATTCTCTATCTCTCTCTCACACACACACACACACACACATGCATGCACACATGAACTTCTACTTCCTCCCGCATGATTAGCCCCCTCAAATTCGTCCTGTCCAGTACATTCAGTTTAAAGATGTGAAAACAGCCAAAGAGGAAAAATAACTTGTACTTGTAGCTTGGCTAAACCAACTCTCTCTTAACACCTACTGTAAGAGCCATCCAACGGCTTGTTCTTAAAGTTCTAAGCATTTTATCACAAATTCTTAACACGTGGTTTTCACATGCAGGGGCTTCAGAAAGGCTCAAGTTGACTATATCAGCTGCTAGACATAGTTTCCTAAGCAACAGCACATTACATTTGTGTTGGGCATTATTATATCTTTCAACTTTTCCAATATTTCACATACAGTCAAAGTAACACTCTATTGGAGTAACTAGTATTCCTATTTGACAGAATAGGTAACTGAGGCTCAGAAGAATTAACAGAATGGTTCAAATCTATAAAACCGATAAATTGCCCAGTCTGGTCGAATGACGAGGTGTTCCAGTACCTCCCCACTCAGAATCTGTGATTGGCAGTTGATGTCTTTTTAGGAAGCAAACAAGCCAGTGGAAAGATGAACAAGCTTTCCCCACTCCCACCTGCTTCTGTTCTATGCAGCCTGCTACTTCTTCAAAGTTCTGTGTCCTTGGCTAAATAAACCATGAAACAAGGGTATAAGTGTGTGGCCTACTCCTTTTCTCCATGTCCCTCCTGAAACACTATAAAAACTCAAGTTCTTTTTTTCCCCATTTTTCTCATCTTTTTTTATTATTATACTTTAAGTTCTGGGATACATGTGCAGAATGTGCAGGTTTGTTACATAGGTATACACATGTCGTGGTGGTTTGCTGCACCCATCGACCCATCATCTACCTTAGGTATTTCTCCTAATGCTATCCCTCCTCTAGCCCACCCCCACCACCACCCTCAAGCTTTATTTTTAAATCCCAGGGTATTCTCCTATTTAAAGAAATCTATGTTAAGTATTTCTACATGTTATATTAATAATGCCCTAATTTATCAGTTTCAAATGAAATAGCTTTGGCTGCTGTCATAGCCACAGCCTTTCTCATCTTCCTACTAAAATACTCTGCCAAACATTTTAGGTGAAATATTATGTAATTATTGAACAACAGCATGAAATGAGTACTTACATTATCCCACTATGTAGATAAGAAAGCTGAGGCATAAATTAGTAAGAAACTGTCTGATTATCACACTTGCCAAGTGACAGAGTTATAATTTAAAAGTAGACAGTCTGACTCCAGGGCCTGTGCTATAAACCTCAAGCAATAGGTAATCAGTCCATACTGATTTTTAAACAGCTAGCATTTTACCTACCCCTACCGGCTGTCAGCACCTTTCTCTCTACATCTATTTGGAAGATTATTCAAAATCTAGAAAATAACTTGGAAGAAAATAGGAGATGATCGAGAGTGCTGGGAGAGATTTGTGGCAGCACATTATCCCTGGTAGGAATAGTGCCACAAGTAAATCTCTTTAAGCAGAAACAAATGTTGGAAATAAATGTAATTTACTCCAGTATTAGTGAATATTGTAGATGTTCATTTTATTCATATCTCCTTGTTTTAGAATGTCACAGCCTGCAGTATAAGAATTTTTTGTCCTTACTGAAAATGAAATCTTCTATGTGTTTCATAAACCCTTGTGAATTATTATGCACAAATAGCTTTAAAGGCATGTATTTATTCTCCCTCTCTCTTTCCCTCTTTCTCTTTCTCTTTCTCTCCCTCTCCCTCTCTCTCTCTCTCTCTCTCTCTCACACACACACACACACACACACACAAATATGCTATCCAAAGTTATCAGCTCCCTGGTATATTTTCGTTATTTTTATTTAAGATATAGCTTGGTGATCTTCCAAAGCAGTATGTATGAATTTGCTTGATAGCTTTTTAGTTATGTGTGGTATTTCAGATGGATGCATGCAAACTTATTTACATAACAGCTCTTAAATATATAGACATTTGGGGTGTTTCTAGGTGTTTGCTATTATAAGCATTACTACATTGAAAATCCTTATTCACATGTACAAATAGATTTCTAGGATGTATTTTCACAAGTGGGATGCTAGTTCAAAAGATGTAAACATTTTTTATTTAGATAATGTCAAGTTGATTTCAAAAAGCTTTTTATCAAATTATACTCCCAACATCAATTTCAGAAACGTCCATGTAATATCCTATACCATATTGAAATTGTAGATTTTCAGTCTTCTTTTATTTTCTAGAATATGTTTTTAATCAAGAATGATCCTAGTAGAATACACAAAGAAGGAAATCAGATTAACTTACTTTGGCTTTACATATGAAAAATTTCATTGAGCATGAAATTCTTGAATCAGACAAGAGTTCAGAAAATATACTTACTTTCTTGGGAAGAAAATACTTAAATGATAAGTTTGAAAATTTCAAGACAGAAACTGAAAGCTGTATAAGAAGACTAAATATAAATTCCAGAAATGAAAGATATAATATTTAAAATTGAGATCTCAATGAATGGTTTTAATAGCACATTAGATATGACTAAAGAGAATTAGTGAACTGTAAGATAATCACAGAGGAACTAAAGTACTAATCAACACTAGACTTTTATAAGTTGAGGATAAATTTTTAATCTCTAGAATAGACCTAAAGAAAAACTAAAATAATAAGTAATTTCCCAACTAAGAAAAGCAGAAAAAGGAAACAGAATATTTAAGAAGCCAACATCACCCTGATAACCAAAATCTGGCAAAGACACAATGAAAAAAGAAAATCACAAGCCAATATCCCTGATGAACACAGATGCAAAAATCCTCAACAAAATACTAGCAAACTGAATCCAGCAGCATATCAAAAAGTTAATTCATCACAATGTAGTAGGTTTTCTTCCTGGGATGCAAGGTTGGTTCAATATATGCAAATCAATACATGTGATTTACCACATAAACAATTTTTTTAAAAAGCCATATGATCATCTCAATAGACACAGGAAGAAACTTTCTATAAAGTCCAATATCTCTTCACAATAAAACCTTCGACAAACTGGGCATCAAAAGAACATACCTCAAAATAATAAGAGCCAGGTATGACAAACCCACAGTCCACATCATTCTGAATGCACAAAAGTTGGAAGCATTCCCCTTCAGAACTGGAACAAGACAAGAATGCCCACTCTTACCTCTCCTATTTAACATAGTACTAGAAGTTCTAGCCAGAGCAATCAGGCAAAAGAAAGAAATAACAAGCGTCCAAATAGGAAAAGGAGAAGCCAAACTTTCTCACTTTGCTGATGATATGATTCTATGCCTAGAAAACCCTAAAGACTCCACCAAAAGGTTCCTAGAACTGATAAATGACTTCTGTAGTTACAGATTACAAAATCAATATACAATAATCAATAACATTCCTACATACCAACAACATGCAAGCTGAGAGCCAAATTAAGAACACAATCCCATTCGCAATTGCCACCAAAAAATAAAAAATCTAGGAAGACCTCTAACCAAGGGGGTAAAAGATCTCTACAAGGAGAATTATGAAACACTGCTGAAGAAAAACAGAGTTCACACAAATGAAAGGGAAAATAGTCCATGCTCATGAATTGGGAGAATTGGTATCCTTAATATGGCCATACTGCCCAAAGTAATCTATAGCCTCAACACTACTCCTGTCCAACTACCAATGTCATTTTTCACAGATTTAGGGAAAAAATATTCTAAAATGTATAATGTAACCCAAAGAAATCCTGAACAGTCAAAGGAACCCTAAACAAAAAGAACAAAGCAGGAGACATCACATTACCTGATTTCAAACAACAGTATAAGTCTACAGTAACCAAAACAGCATGGTACTAATACAAAACAGACACATAGACCAGTGGAATAGAATAGAGAGCCCAGAAATAAAACCTCACACTTAACAGCCATCTGATTTTTGACAAAGTTGACAAAAATAAACAATGGAGAAAGTATCCCCTGTTCAATAAATGGTGCTGGGAAAGCTGGCTAGCTATATGCAGAAGAATGAAATAGGATCCCTACCTTTTACCATATGCAAAAATTAACTCAAGATGGCTCAAAGATTTAAATGTAAAACCTCAAACTATAAAAATCCTAGAAGAAAATCTGGGAAATACCATTCTGGACATCAGCTTTGGCAAAGAATTTATGGCTAACACCTCAAAAGCAATCTCAACAACCACAACAAAAAAATTGACAAGTGGGACTAATTAAAGAGTTTCTCACTACAAAAGAAACTATCAACACAGTAAACAGATACCCTACAAAATGGGAGAAAGTATTTCAGCCTATGCATCCAACAAAGGTCTGATACCCAGAATCTATAAGGGACTTTAACAAATCAACAAGCAAAAAACAAACAGCCCCACTAAAAAGTGGGCAAAGGACATAAACAAACAAACACTTCTCAAAAGAAGACACAGCAGCCAACAAACATATGAAAAAATGTTCAACATCACTAATAATTCAAGAAATGCAATAAGATATCATCTTACAGCAGTCAGAATGACTATTATTAAAAAATAATAGATGCTGGGGAGACTGCAAAGAAAAGGGAACATTTATACACTACTGGTGGGAATGTGAATTAGTTCAACCACCGTGGAAAGCAGTTTGGAGATTTCTCAAATAACTTAAAACAGAACTACCATTCAATCCAGCAACTCCACTGTTGGGTATATACTCAAAGGGTAATAAATAGTTCCACCAAAAAGACACATGCACTTGTATGTTCATTGCAGCACTATTCACAATAGCAAAGACATGGCATTAATCTAGGTGCCCATCCATGGTGGAATGATAAAGAAAATGTGGTACGTATATACCATAGAATACTATGCAGCCATAAAGAAGAACAAAATCATGTCCTTTGCAGCAACATGGATACAGCTGGAGGTCTTTATCCTAAGCAAATTAATGCAGAAATAAAAAACCAAATACCACATGTTCTCACTTATAAGTGAGAGCTAAACATTGGGTACTCATGGTCACAAAGATGGGAACAGTAGACACTGGGGACTGTTAGAGTGGGCAGCGAAGAGGGGGGAAGGGCTGAAAAACTACCTATTGGATACTATGCTCAGTACCTGGGCAATAGTATCAATCATACCCCAAACTTTAGCATCACACATTATACCAATATAACAATATAACCAATATAACAAACTTGTGCATGTACCCCTGAACCTAAAATAAAAGTTGAAATTTTAAAAAATTAAAAATAAAGGAAAACAGAATGTGTTTGATTAAATCAAAAAATGTAAGAACAGATGAAACAATTGGAATGTGTTTGTAAGGTTGTAGATCTAGATGTAAATTTATCAGTTATTATATTTGATGAGAATGGAATAGACAATCTAATTTATAAACCAAAATGGATATACTAGATGAAAAGAAATTCAAACCTATACTGTTAACAAGAAACACACCTAAAACACAAGGACACTGAAAAGTTGAAGGTTAAAGAATGGAAAAAGGCTTACCCATCCAAACTCAAAGACCTCTGATGAAGCTATAATAATATCATATAAAATATATTTAAAAGCAGAAAACTACTATAACTGGAACATTTCATAATGATATGATTCCATTCACCATTAGAGTTATAATACTATTCTGGGTAAATTTTAAGAATCATTATCTTTTAAAGATACATTCTGAAACACTTACAAAATAAATTACATAATACCTGAGTTTTTTCAAAATGTTATGGGGGATGAGGTAGATGGGAATATAAATAAAATAAGCTCGACCATGAGTTATCTGTGGAAATTATGTTATGGGTAAAAGAGATTCTTTATACTATATTGCCTGTTTTGATATATGGTTACATGTTCGATAATAAGAAGGTTACAAAATGAATCTAGCAAGCATCACAGCCTGATGCCTTTCAAGAGGAACTCCATTTGGTCCTGTGAGTTCAGTTGGTGATTCTGTTGCCTGATCCAACTAGATGGTTGGCTAATTCTGCAGACTATTTTGAAATGACTCTTCTTTGCAAGGTGTTCATCAGAATGCCAAAGGACAGAGTGGAGACTTACCTTAGTTTGCTGTATGAGAGTTGTATGCCTATTTGCATTGACATGTGTAGCAAAAAAGTAATATGTGGAATCAGTGGCTTTTATACCTACATCAAACAATTCCCTGTAATAAACAGACAGGCAACACTTGAAATGTGCATGACCTGTGTGGGGGAAAAATGTTGAAACTCTGATGAAGAACACACAAGAAGACATGAACAAATGGAAAGATGTATCATGGTTTTGGATAGGAAGACTCATAACATTATAGAGTCTATTTTTTCTAAATACATGTATAAGTATTTATAAAATATAAATTTGACTTCAACCATATTTTTAAAAATATCCAGAAGTTTGAAAAAAAAAGAGCAACAAAAAGGGCCTAGCCCACCGGATATTAAAATATCCTGTAAAACTTCCAGAATAAGAAACAACATGGCTCTGGATACTCCAGAAGCAATAAAGGAAAATAATGATAATTTACATAAAAAGAAAAGACTCCTGTATGTTAAAAAAAAATCATAAACAAAGTCAAAAGACCAATGACCAGGACAAAAATCTACAATTCATGTTGGAAAGGACTAATTTTTATATGTAAATAATTCTTAGAACATAATAAGAACCACAACCCAAAAATGAATAAATAATAGGAACAGATTACAAAAACTACAAATGGGCTTTAAATATATGAAAAGATCTGTCAGAATCTGTTTGAGAAAAAATAAATAAATAAAATTATTTCAACATTATTCAACATAAGAGAAATATAAATTTAAATTATACTATGCTCCCATTTTTCATCTATCAGATTAGCAAAATCTCAAAATTTAACAATATATTTTGCAGGAAAGACAAATTTTTTGGTGAGAGTACAAGTTGGTATGAATACTGTGAAGGGCAATGTGATCATCTCTGTCCAATTACAAAGAAATACACTTTCTGGATGATTCATGATGTTGAGCACCTTTTCATATACCTGTTGGTCATTTGTATATCTTCTCTAGAGAAATGTCTATTTAAGTTCTTAGCCCATTTTTAAATCAGGCTCTTAGTTGTTTTGCTATTGAGTTTTATGAGTTCCTTATATATCTTAGAGATTAGCCCTTTGCAGATATATGGCTTGCAAATATTTTCCCCCATTCGTTAGGTTGCCTTTTCACTCTGTTGATTGTTTCTTTTGCTGTGCAGCCTTTTTGTTTGATGTAGTCTTGCATTTTTATTTTTGCTTTTGTTGCCTGTGCTTTTGGTGTCAAACCCATGAAATCATTATGAAACTCAACATCATAAAGCTTTTCCCCTATGTTTCCTATGTTTTCTTTTAGGAGTTTTACAGTATCAGGTCCTACATTTAAATCTTCAAACCATTTTGAGTTGATTTCTGTGTATGGGGTGAGATAAGAGTCTAATTTCATTCCTCCACATGTGGATATTCAGTTTTCCTAATGCCATTTATTGAAGAAACTGTTCTTTCCACATTGTGTATTCTTGGCACCCTTGTCAAAAAAAAAAGTGGATCATATATATGTGGATTTGTTTCTGGACTCTCTATTCTATTCCATTGGTCTATGTCTGTCTTTATGCCAGTACCACACTGCTTTAATTACTATAGCTTTGTAATATATTTTAAAATCAGGACATGTGAAATCTCCAGCTTTGAAAAACATACATTTGATCCAGAAGTTATATTTTTGGAAATATAACTTACAGATTAGGTATACATATTTAAATTAAGGTTATTTGCTGCAGCACTATTGGAAAAAAATTCAAATACCCATCAGTAGAAGACTACCTAAGAAAATAATAGTATGCAAACACCACATGTTCTCACTCATATGTGGGACTTGAACAATGAGAACACATGAACACAGACAGGGAAACAACACACACCAAGGCCTGTTGGGGGGTTGGGAGTCGAGGGGAGGGAACTTAGAGGGAAGGTCAATAGGTGCAATAAACCACCATGGCACACATATACCTATGTAACAAACCTGCACATTCTGCACATGTATCACTTTTTTTTAGAAGGAATAAATTTAAAAAAAGAAAATAATGGTATGTCCATTTTATGAATACCACAAAACTGTAAGAAAAGAATGAGGAATATTTCCTTGTACAAATATTTTAAAACTCCCAGATACACTGTTTATAAGTTTCAGATGCATTTATATAGTATGCTATAACTCACGTAAAAGGTAGAAATAAATGAGAACATACATATTATACTTGTATTTGCTTAAAGAAACTCTGAAAGAGGCTGAACACAGTGGCTCAGGCCTGTAATCCCAGCACTTTGGGAGACCTGGATTGGGCGAATCACATGAGGCCAGGAGTTCAAGATGAGCCTGGCCAACATGGTGAAACCACATCTCTACTAAAAATACAAATAGTAGCTGGGCATGGTGGCTCGTGCATGTAGTCTCAACCACTAAGATGCTGAGGCAGGAGAATCACCTGAACCTGGGAGGCAGAGAGTGCAGTGAGCTGTGATCATGCCACTGCACTCCAGCCTGGACAACAGAGCAAGACTCTGTCTCAAAAAAAAAAAAAAAAAACTCCGAAAAAAATACAGGAAACTAAGAAAACCAAAAGAGAAAGGGGGAAAGTAGAAATAGAGGAAGGAATGAAATGAAACTTTTCACTTGTGTACCTTTTTATCTTCTTTTTCAAACTTGATGAAGACTCCCTTTGCACAAAAGTAAATTAAAAATTTAAGTAATTTTTCAAAGAAAATATATCTCTAATTAATGGTGTAGGAAGAATCAATATCGTGAAAATGGCCATACTGCCCACGGTAATTTATAGATTCAATGCCATCCCCATCAAGCTACCAATGACTTTCTTCACAGAATTGGGAAAAATTACTTTAAAATTCATATGGAACCAAAAAAGAGCCCACATTGCCAAGACAATCCTAAGCCAAAAGAACATAGCTGGAGGCATCATGCTACCTGACTTCAAACTATACTACAAAGCTATAGTAATCAAAACAGCATGGTACTGGTACCAAAACAGAGATACAGACCAATGAAACAGAACAGAGCCCTCAGAAATAATACCACACATCTACAACCATCTGATCTTTGACAAACCTGACAAAAACAAGAAATAGGGAAAGGATTCCCTATTTAATAAATGGTGCTGGGATAACTGGCTAGCCATATGTAGAAAGCTGAAACTGGATCCCTTCCTTACACCTTATACAAAAATTAATTCAAGATGGATTAAAGACTTAAATCTTAGACCTAAAACCATAAAATCCCTAGAAGAAAACCTAGGCAATACCATTCAGGACATAGGCATGGGCAAGGACTTCATGTCTAAAACACCAAAAGCAATGGCAACAAAAGCCAAAATAGACAAATAGGATCTAATTAAACTAAAGAGCTTCTGCACAGCAAAGGAAACTACCATCAGAGTGAACAGGCAACCTACAGAATGGGAGAAAATTTTTGCAATGTACTCGTCTGACAAAGGGCTAATATCCAGAATCTACAAAGAACTCAAACAAATTTACAAGAAAAAAACAAACAACCCCATCAAAAAGTGGGCAAAGGATATGAACAGACACTTCTCAAAAGAAGATATTTATGCAGCCAACAGACACATGAAAAATGCTCATCATCACTGGCCATCAGAGAAATGCAAATCAAAACCACATTGAGATACCATCTCACACCAGTTAGAATGGCGATCATTAAAAAGTCAGGAAACAACAGGTGCTAGAGAGGATGTGGGTAAATAGGAACACTTGTACACTGTTGGTGGGAGTGTAAACTAGTTCAACCATTGTGGAAGACAGTGTGGCGATTCCTCAAGGATCTAGAACTAGAAATATCATTTGACCCAGCCAACCCATTACTGGGTATATATACCCAAATGATTATAAATCATGTTGCTATAAAGACACATGCACACGTACGTTTATTGCAGCACTATTCACAATAACAAAGACTTGGAACCAACCCAAATGCCCATCAATGATAGATTGGATAAAGAAAATGTGGCACATATACACCATGGAATACTATGCAGCCATAAAAAAGGATGAGTTCATGTCCTTTGCAGAGACATGGATGAAGCTGGAAACCATCATTCTCAGCAAACTATCACAAGGACAAAAAACCAAACACAGTATGTTCTCACTCATAGGTGGAAACTGAACAATGAGAACACTTGGACACAGGAAGGGGAACATCACACACTGGGGCCTGTCGTGGGGTGAAGGACAGGAGGGAGGGATAGCATTAGGAGATATCCCTAATGTAAATGACGAGTTCATGGGTGCAGCATACCAACATGGCACATGTATACATATGTAACAAACCTGCACATTGTGCGCATGTACCCTAGAACTTAAAGTACAATTAATAAATAAATAAATTTAAGTAATTTTTCAAAGAAAATATGTCTCTAATCAATGGTGTAGGATAATCTAAACACACAAACAATGGAATAAATCATTTTAAAAACCAATTATCCTAGATCATTTTACATTGTGTGCATGTGTCAAAATATCACTCTGTACCCCATAAATATGTACAATTATTACATGTCAATTAAAAATAAAAGGGGGAAAATAAAATATAAAACTTAAAACTGATAGATTTTACTATAAAGAAATGTAAGCTTTTAAACATTGAAAACTTTATAAATAAGGCTCAAAACCAATTAAATATGAAAACGTTCACCATCACAAAAATTAAAAATGCAAATTAAACAACAGTAAGATGTCTTTCTAATTTACAAAACTTTATTTTTATTGTTATAGATTTAAATTGTACAAATGTTGTTTTGTTTCATAGATATATTGCATAGTGGTGAAGTCTGGGTTTTTAGTGTAGCCATCACCCAAATAGTGTACATGGTAACCATTAAATAATTTCTTATCCCTCACCCCTCCCCCATTATTAACTTTTTATTATAAAATGATTTGACTTACAAAAAAGTTCCAATAAAGAACAAAGAATTCCTGTTTTCCCTTAATCCAGATTTCCCAAATATTGGTATTTTGCCGTGTTTTCTTTATCCTTCATTCTCTCAATAAATAGATATGTAGACAAACAGATGGGTAGAATTTTTCTGATACAGTGGAAGTGTGGAGAAGTAGGTCAAAGGATGCAAACTTGTACTTATGTAGAATAAATAAGTCTAGAGATCTAATGTGCAACATAAGGACTTTAGTAAATAATATAGTATTGTGTGATGGAAATTTGTTGAGGTAGATTTTAGGTAATCTTACCGTAAAAGAAAAAGCAAACTCTGCAAAGTGATAGGTATGTTAATTTGCTTGACTAATAATTTCATTGTGTATCATGTAGGTATATCAAAACAGTATGTTGCTCACCTTAAAGATACACAATAAAAATGATAATTTTTCTGAAATGTTTGAAAGCTGCAAACATCATGTCCCTTTATCTCTAGATATCTCAATAAGCAATTCCCTAATCCAAGAACATTATTTGAGACAAACACAGTACAATGATCAAACTCAGGAAATTAACACTCATGTAATTTTATTATCTCATTTACAGAGTTTTGTCCCACAGATGTCCTTTATCTAATATCCAAGACCCAATCCAGGATCACATGTTGCCTTTACTTGTCACCTATTTTTTATTTTGAGTAATTCTTCCTTCTTTCTTTATCTTTACACATGTGAAGACTGAAGGACAGTAATTTTGCAGAATGTTCTTTGTTTGGGCTTTCCTTGTGTTTTTTTATGATTAGACTCAGGTTATATATTCTTGGTAAGAATAGCACAATAATGATATTGTGTGTCTCTCCCATGTACCATATCAAGAGGCACATGGCATCAATGGGTCTCATTTCTGGTGATATTAACTTTGGGCAATTGTTTAGAGGGGAGGGGCTATAAAGTTACATTTTTCTATTTGTAATTAACACCCCTAGGTATCCTGAGGAAAGATACTTTGAAACAATGTAAAATCATATTTCTTATCCAAAAAAAAAGTGTTTAATGACAGGATTCTATTCTGTCAAGAGCACTTTCACAAGATAGGTGACTCAGTGTAACACTGTGCACCAAAGGTCTTTACACTCTAACACTAAATTCACTCTAGGAAATAAGCCTAAAAGAAAGTCAGAAGTATGGTTGAAGATGTCTGTTCAAGAATATTTACTACAGTGTTGTTTATGGCGGTAAAAAAGTTAGTACTTCCACAAAAGGAAATGTTACTCAAATTATGAAAATGAACTTTTTAAAGAGAGAGGCCAGGTAGAATAATCTGGAACTAACAGGTCCTGTGAACTTTCCTTCAACCTATTCTGCTCCTTCGGTTTGGACTCAACAGTCATTCTAAACCCAAGTATCAATAACAAGACTCAGCCTCTATTTTTTATTTAGTCTCAGTGTCGTAATCCACAGCCTCTTCATGGCCTTCTTCATTTCAGCATTTCTCAGGGAGTAGATGACAGGGTTCAGGAAGGGGGTTATCACTGTGTAGAACACAGCCACCACCTTGTCTATAGGCAGAGTGGTAGAAGGCCTCAGGTAGATGAAGATGCAGGGTCCAAAGAACAAGATAACCACGGTGACATGGGACCCACAGGTGGAAAGGGCTTTGCGCCGCCCCTCAGAGCTCTGGGTTCTCAGATGGAGCAAGATGACCATATAGGATGCTAAGAGGACCCCAAAACTGACCACAGACAGGGTGCCTCCATTGGCAACAATCAGCAGACCAATGAGGAAGGTGTCAAAGCAGGCAAGTTTGAGAAGGGGAAGCAGGTCACAGAAATAGTGGTTGATCACATTGGGGCCACAGAAGGGCAAGTGGAAGACGAGAAGGATTTGGGCAAATGAATGCACAAAGCCTCCCACCCATGCTGTTCCTACAAGGACAGCACACACCTGCCGGTTCATGACGGTGGCGTAGCTGAGGGGCTTGCAGATGGCCACATAGCGGTCATAGGCCATCACAGTGAGCAGGAAAATCTCAGTGCCACCAAAGAAGTGCAAGAAGAAAAGCTGTGCCATGCAGCCCCACCAAGACATGGCTTTCCTTTCAGCCAGCAGATCCGAGATGAGCTTGGGGGCTGTAGTGGAAGAGTAGCAGATCTCCACGAAGGAGAGGCAGCTGAGGAAGAAGTACATGGGGGAACCAAGGCTTCTGCTGGTTGTGACAGTGAGCACAATGAGGAAATTCCCCAGCACAATTGCTGTGTACAAGAACAGAAATATCAAAAAGCAAACCCTCTGCACCTCCTGGTTGGGAGAAAGTCCCAGAAAAATGAATTCAGTCACATTGTGTATGTTAGTCATGAGGTTGTCACCAAGAGGCAGCAATTTGGGTGGTGTGATCTGAAATGATACAAAAGACTTCTTCACTGAGTGGGTGAATTACATGAAGGCCCTTGCATAGCTGAGATGCCTGTGAGCTGGAAATTGAAAGATGAGTAGGAGTTAGTTATGTGTAGAAGGGAAGAGCATTCCAAGAAGGCAATTACAAATGCCTTGTGTGTGGCTGGAATAAAGGAGAGAATAGCAAAAACTAAAGCTGTAGATAGACATTAGTACCAATTTGTGAAGG
This sequence comes from Papio anubis, assembly GCF_008728515.1. Lineage (NCBI taxonomy): Eukaryota > Metazoa > Chordata > Mammalia > Primates > Cercopithecidae > Papio > Papio anubis. The sequence continues at coordinate 101,295,938 of NC_044987.1, forward strand.
ACTGTTAGGGCCTTTGGGGACCCTAACAGTCCCAAAGTGTTTTTCCTTTTAGTTGATGAACATACTTGATGATTCCCCATTGTCTGCAGGATCAGACAAAGTCTGTAGTATACAGAACAAAAGTATGGAAAGGGCTGTCCAGTGGAAATAGATTAGAGGAGGAGCTCTATTAGGAAGTTAGTAAGTCCTGTCATTGGACAATGTGGAACAGCCAGGATAGTGTTACTGTCTCCATGTTAGATGTCTTTCTATTGCCTTTGAGTGTTTCAAATTATCTTCTGGCTACGGCTTTCCTTCATGCCACTTCCTTCTTTTTTTTTTTTTTTTTTTTTGAGACAGGGACTCACTTTGTCACCCAGGCTGGAGTGCAGTGGTGTAATCTCGGCTCACTGCAGCCTTCCCCCAGCTCAAGCAATCCTCCCACCTCAGCCTCCTGAGTGATAGGACTACAGGCATGTGCCACCATGCTTTGCTAATTTTTATATTTTTTTTAGAGACAAGGTTTCACCATGTTGCCCAGGCTGGTCTCAAGCTCCTGAGCTGAAGCAGTCCACCCACTTCAGCCTCCCGAAGTGTGGGATTACAGGCATGAGCCACTGCTCCTGGCCTTCTTTTCTATCTTTGGTTTGCAGAACAGTGTCCTCAACCTCTCCACATACTATTCAGAGTCTTTAGAAGAGATCTCCCTGGTGGACCTCCTTTGACAATCAACACCTCTTATTTCTGCTTCTCCCTCTAATTCTCACATTCTACACTTGGTCACTTGGTGAGCTTGTCCCCTTCCAAGGGCCCAGCTCAACTCAATCCATGTACAGTTCTCCTCTTTACTGGCGCTTTCACTTTCTCCAATCACATCCTCCAGTAGCAACAAAGGTCCAATACCCCGCTACACACAAACACACACACACACACACACACACACACACACACACATCCCAGTGCCCCCTCATGCTCTGACACATCCTTCTCCATAGCCCAGGCTTTCAACACCTCAGGGCATCACTGAGACTGCTCACTGACTGATTGGCAGGCTGTCCCAGTCCATGCTGAACTCTGTCCAAGGTGGCTGAGGTTTTGTATATCCACATAGCCTCTCCTACAGTAACACTCCAGGCCACCTGAGCCTGGGAGCCAGATCATTTCCACTCACACCACAAAGCTTCCTTGCTTCCGTGATTGGGACAATCTCAGGTGATTAAAGACCACCATGAACCAGAAGGAAATCACTGATAGAACATATAGTTACAGAAACAAAGGAAGGACAGACGCCAGCCCCACACTCTCAGATCAGCTGGGCAACTTTACCAAGAAGCTGCTCACGGAAGAGAGGACTAACAGTCTGGACTCCTGGATTTACAGTCATATTTTTCAGGGAGTGTTTGTATAAGATCTAGAAAGTTCTTTAACCTCTCAGAGACTCAAGGTCCAAACTGTAACATGCAGATAATGCCTGCATCACAGATAGGTGCCATAAATCCCACTCCCAGTTCCATCCCAGGATAAGTTAAGGGCCAGTCCTATGTCCTGCCCTGGATTCCTCTCCAAGCCATCTCCCCAGTTTGCAGGCCGCCTCTGCCATCGACCCCTCTTCTCTTAGGACATTTTGGGATCCCAGCACTTACCACACTGAATTATCATTGTTTTTGTGTGGCCATCTGCCCACTGGAGTATGGGTTTCCTTAGGGCAGAGATGATCATTGCCCACCACCCCACCTCTGACGCTTACTGCAGTGCCAGCCATGCAATAGCATTCAATGAATGTAGATAGGATGAATAATACTGGCTATGTATCTTCCCAGCCTTCTCAGCACAGTGTTTGGTAAGTTGGTGTTCAGTAAATATTGAGGAAGAAAGTTCCCCAGAGACTAACACCACACCTTCTCCATCTCTGAATCCCAGAGCCTAGCACTTGTGTTTGCCTCAAAGACCAGACAGACGTGAAAGCCCTTTGTCATGTGCTGTACACTTCCTGGAACCATTCTCTTTACTTTCAAGGCGGAATCAATCATTTCTACAAAAGAAGCCCATGGTCACAAAGCAAAACTCACCCCAGTGTTTCTGTGGCTTCGCCGTTCTCACCAGTTGCCTGTTCTGTTCTAACCACGGAGAGGTAAATAACACCCTGAGAACAGCCCTAGGCTCACACAGGTTTCCCCATTAGCCAATCAAGAAGCATTACAAATGGTCACACTACCAGCCAGAGCTCCTGCCTCACCAAACAGAGAGGATCTGCTCCCCTGCACCCTCAGGCTTGGAAATGTTGAGAAATGCTATGCCACCGGGGTTTCAATTACACCTAATTTACAAGAAGAGCAAAGTAGACTTGCCCCCCAAGATGTTCCACAGAGAACTTAGAGCCTGGCAGCTCAGCCCTGAGTTCACACTGCTTAAAAGACACCAGGGGGAGGAGGCGTGTGATCAGGTGAGAGAAGTTCGGTCCACAGAGAGCCGCACCCTTTCCCTTTCCTAATCAGGCCAACCACCTCATGGGAAGCAGGACCTGAAATTCCTTGTAGGAAACAACTTGCAGAAAACAACTCACACTTGTAGGAAAATCTCAAACTTCCTTGTAGGAAACAAGTGCAGAAACCAGTAGGAATTGTGAACAAATTCAATTCAGCCAATGTTTGCACTTACTCTGCATGGGGCTGTTCAGAAGTCCACGAACGACCGCCCCTGCTTATCAAGAACTTGGTCATGTGGCCTTACATAAAGTGGCACTATTCAGAATAGTGGCCCACGGAATAGAGACCACAAGTGTCAGGAAACTGAAATAGCACTTCTCTGTGTCTTTGGTGTGAATGAGTTATGGATCAGTGGTTCTCTACCGGGGGCAATTTTGCTCCCAGAGGATATTCGACAAGGTCTGGGAATATTTCCCATTGTCACACCCTGGCTGGGAAAGGAGTGCTACTTACATCTAAGTGGGTAGAAGCCACGGATGCTGTGAAACCCCCTACAATGCACAGGACAGTCCCCCCAAACAAAGAATTATCTCATTCAATGAGTCAATAGTGCTGCTGTTGATATACTCTTGTTTAGGTGAAACAAAAGTTGCCCTGAATTAATAATCATTGAAATTGGGTGTTGAGTACATGGGAGTTCATCACACTGCTTTGATCACACCTGTACATATTTTAAATTTTCTGTAATAAAAGGTTTAAAAATGGCATAAGAGCACTTCATAAAATGAAATGTGCCCTGTACTAATGCTACTCACAAATATCAGTAACTCAGCCTTGATTGAAAGAGTTGAAACAAGATTCCACAAGTTCCAACTAATGATTGATAAGAAAACTATAATGAGATATTTTCAGATTTAAGAAAATATTTGGCACATTGCTTTTGAGCATGCAAACACTGAATTCAGCATTATCCTTTATAAAGAAACACAAGGAAAATTAGCAAATAATTACATAAAAGCCCCAAGTACTTAAGTAGAACCTATATTTATTTTGTAACATGTCATCATGAAGTTGAGTTTCTGTGAAAGTCTGTCAGTCAAAATCTTTTCTACGTTGAAAAATTTGGTTTCATAAATCTAAGGAAAATCATTGTTAAGCATGAATCTATGAATGTTTGTTATAGGAAACTAAATTTGTTTAAACATTCTTGGTATGAAATGTATTTGTTCACCTAAGATTATAAATTTTGCCATAAAAGGTTGATTTTGTTTCCTAACCTAGCAAAGATTAACCCATTGACTATGCTCTCATTTCTCCAGTTATAATTAAATCACGTTATTAGAAAGAAAGGACAGATCTGGCCGGGCGCAGTAGCTCAACCCTGTAATCCCAGCACTTTGGGAGGCCAAAGGCGGGCAGATTACCTGAGGTCAAGAGTTCGAGACCAGCCTGGCCAACATGGTGAAACCCCGTCTCTACTAAAAATACAAAAATTAGCTGGGCATGGTGGCACATACCTGGAATCCCAGCTACTCGGGAGGCTGAGGCAGGAGAATTGCTTGAGCCTGGCAGGGCAAAGGTTGTAGTGAGCCGAGATTGTGCCACTGCACTCCAGCCTGGCCAACAGAGGGAGACTCTGTCTCAAAAAAAAAAAAAAAAAGAATACACAGATCCTTCTTTTAGAATTATATCTATACGCATTCCTCCGTGTGAAAAGACACTTCTCAAAAGAAGACATACATGTGTCCAACAAATACATGAAAAAATGCTTATCATCACTAATCATTACAGAAATGCAAATCAAAACCACAATGAGATACTATCTCATACTAGTCAAATGGTTATTACTAAAAAGTAAAAAAAAAAAAAAAAAGATGCTGGCAAGGTTACAGAAAAAAAGGGAACACTTATATACTGTTGGTGGGGATGTAAGTTAGTTCAGCCCACTGTGGAAAACAGTTTGGAGATTTCTCAAATAACTTAAAACTATCATTCAACCCAGGAATCCCACTATTGGGTATATACCCAAAGGAAAATAAAGCTTTTTACCAAAAAGACACATGTACTTGTATGTTCATCACAGAGCTATTCAAAATAGCAAAGACATGGAATCAGTCAAAATGCCCATCAGTGGTAGACTGGATAAAGAAAATGTGGTACATATATACCATGGAATATTACACAGCCATAAAAAAATAATGAAACTCTGTCCTTTGCAGCCACTGGATGCAGCTGGAGGCTGTTATCAGAAGAGAACTAACACAGGAACAGAAAACCAAATACCACATGTTCTTAATTATAAGTGGGAGCTAAACATTGAAAACAGTTGGACCCAAAGATGGGAACAATAGATACTAGGGACTACTTGAGTGGGGAGTGTGGGTGGGGGTGTTGGTTGGAAGGCTACCTATTGGGCTCTGTGCTCACCACCTTGGTAATGGGATCGTTCATATACCAAGCCTCAGTGACACGCCATTTACCCATGTAACAAGCCCCACCATGTACCCCCAGAACCTAAAATAAAGTAGAAAAAAAAAAATGGGAATGTGAAAGTTTCTAGCCGCTTTTATTCATAACAGCAAAAGAAAAAAAAGAAAAAAAGAAATCAACCCAGTATCCACCACCAAGAGAAAAAAAATGTACACACACACACACACACATACTGGTTTTTGGAATGCTACTCACTAAATAAAAACAATCATAACCCACAATATGGATGAATCTCAAAAATACTATTTTAAGTGAAAGAAGCCAGATACAAAAGAGTACATGCTTTCATTTAAACAAGCTTAGGACAGGTTAAACTAATTCATGATGATAGAAATTAGATCAGTGGCTGCCTGAGGAGGGGTGGAGATTGCCTGGAAGGAATCACGAGAGGTTTCCAGGGTGATAGAAATATCCTACATCTTGTTGGGAAGTTGGTTCACAGAAGTATAAATTTGTCAAAACTCATTAGATTGTACACTTAAGGTCTGTACATTTTGCTGAATGTAAATTTTACTCAATTACTGAGAATACATTTTAAAACAATAACTTTGTGAAGTAATGTAAAAACAATAACTTTGTGAAGTAATGTAAGTCAGCTAGATTTTGTCATTCCACAACATGTGTGTATATGTATATATATATATCAAAATGTTGTCATACGTGATAAATACATACAATTTTATCTGTCGACTTTTTTAAAAAGTAAAAATTAAACAAAATTATTTTCATAAAGTAAACCTGACTGAGATGGGAAACCACAGTGAAGGGAACTTCTGGTCTGGGAATCAGAATATCCAAGTTTGTGCCCAGGCTTTGTGCTTGATTTACCCTGGAGCAGAAATCGCTAGTGTTCCTAATAGTTATTTTCTCCTTCTTCCTTCTATAGTATTAGAACCCCTGAATTTTTATCAGGGCACATGCCCACCTCGAATGAAAATTACATTACCCAGCCTCCCTTGAAATCTCAAGGAAGGGGCATGCCTTATTTCATCTCTTCCTGCTTTCTGATAACAGGATGCTGCCATTATGACTGGAGCTCCAGCAACCATTTGGGGCTAGGCAGTGACCTTGGGAATGAACACTATAAAGAATGGAGGAACAAGATAGAGAGAGAACATTTCTATCCCAGACTGTGAGCTTCTTGACTTCTATCTAGGTTTAGATTCTGATTCTTGCAGCTAAAACCTAATCTAAATGATGTCTCATCTAAAACTGTACATTGGCAATGATTAATTCGTATTTCATTGACATCACAGGATTACAATGAGACTCCAATGAAGTAATGAATGTGAAAGGGCTTTGAAATATGCATAAGGTATTATGCAAATACAGGGTATCAATTAATAAGTTCAAATATGGATTTCATGTATTAGTTTGGACAGTTGGTATTTTTTGTTGCAAGATAATATATGAACACTATGTCTATCTCTCAGATAAGTTCTTTTCTAGCTGCTTCAAGCAATCTCACTTCTGGCACAAGCCCTTTCCAAATGATAAAAACTAATAATGCTGACATCATTTTGATATATTTTATTCATTCCACAGCTCTTGAGCATCTACCACCTGTCACTCATCACACTCGGTGCAAAAGCAGCAATTCACCTAAAATCAATTCGTCAACAGTAGTTTGCCAGACGGTCAAATTACCAACAGTCAATTCACAAGATTAACCAATTCAACAATTTTTCTATCAGGCAAATGGCCAGTTTACTGAATTATTAATTCACCAAAGATGTGCTTCCACTTCCAATCTCAGCTAATCCTTTTCTTCTTTAATTAAGAAGCTCTAAGCAATCTGGATTGTAAAACATACACAAAGTCAGCATTCAACACATCTGGATCAACAAATCCATTGAACATAAAAAAAGCAATTGAGTTATGCCAACTTGGCAGAAATTTGCAAACACAATTTCCAGACAGTTAAATCAAGGGCAAAGCCCTCAAGGCAGCAGAAAGGACATGTTCAATGCCCATGCTCAGCAAAATCATTGTAAAGAACTGTGAGGTAAGTATACCAAGTCTAATAAATATTAACCACTTTTAATCTAGTCTGTTGACTTTTCACCACATATGATCCCTGAGAAGTAAGATTAAAATATATATATGGGCTGGGTGCAGTGGCTCACATCTCTAATCGCAGCACTTTGGGAGGCCGAGGCGGGCAGATCACCTGAGGTCAGGAGTTCAAGACCAGCCTGGCCAACAGGGTGAAACCCTGTCTGTACTGAAAATACAAAAATTAGCCAAGCATGGTGGTGCATGCCTGTAGTCCCAGCTAGGCAGGAGGCTGAGGCACAAAAATCGCTTGAACCCGGAAGGCGGAGGTTTCAGTGAGCCAAGATTCACTGCACTCCAACCTGGGCAACAGAGCGAGACTCCATCTCAAAAATATATATATATGTGTGTGTACATACATATGTGAATATATACACACACATATGTATATATGCGTAAGTTCATATATATGTTCATATATATATGATTTGAATGATTTGATACACTTTGATTCTCTGCTATAAAATGTATCCCCATTTTTTCCCGTATCTCCAATTTCATATGTGAAATGCTTTTAAAATATAATTTTAAAGAACTAAAAATATACCTTGAATAGTAAAGAACAGAATCAACAAAGAAAACAAAAGTCAGTGATGTGGACAGAAGGAAACAAATCAGTGTGTGTCAGGATTCCTCATGTAAGTGCACATGCTGAAGTTTAACAAATCCTTGAACCTTTAAACATTGAGAAATGAGTACTCTAGAGCAAGAAAAGTAGTACAGATGGAGACCATGGCATCTCAGAGATGCAGAGAGTATCCCTGATTCTTGACTTTTTAATCCCTAATTCAGCCCATGTGTACTTGGATACCAGGAACAGCCCCTTATTCCTCAAATAAATTCTCCTTTTTGTCTAAGCTAGTTTGAACAGGCCTCTGTTTCTTGCAAGCAAAATCCCTAATATGTAAACCTAGGGGAGAAAGATATAAGTCAAACGAAAACCATTATTACATAAGAAAATTCAAATAGAATTACCAGTTAGAAAGCATAACTGAAAAATATTACAATCTACCATAGGTAGAGAGATTTTACTCCAACTTCCTCTGTTTATCAGTGAGGCAACAGAGGCACAGCAGGATTAACGTGCTTCTCAAGGCCACACACTAGTTATTTGCCAGATTACTAACTCAGAACCTGTGCTCTTCCAACAACATTAGGCTGCCTTCTATTGGTACTGGATGGTGGTTGCTACTGCAATTCAATGATCAGACTTTGTCCCCAAGGAAAAATCACCAACGGTCCTGAGGGCTTTTAGAAAACAAAGTAGATGCTGTCTAAGATAAATCACACAAATAAGGAAAATTCAGGGGATCGGTATCATGGTTAATATTTGAATTTAGAACATCTAAGAAATAAACAAACACCACAGGAAGCAGCAAACCCAAAGATTCTCCAATCTTGTTTGATGCAGAAAACCTATCCCCCTACTCAAAGTCCAAGGGCTATGATTAAATGTCAAGATCCTTGAACTATTTAAAACAAAGTAAGCCACATACCATCGTCAAGAGACTGACTTCCCCATGGAATTTCTCTTCTCTAGAGTAAAACTTTGTCAAATAACTTGAGGAAAAGGACGAAATCGGTTTCAATTAGTTTAATGAGATTTCCATAAAGTTTTTGCAACCAATAACAAGGTAGTAAGAGGGCCGGGCGCGGTGGCTCAAGCCTGTAATCCCAGCACTTTGGGAGGCCGAGACGGGCGGATCATGAGGTCAGGAGATCGAGACCATCCTGGCTAACCCAGTGAAACCCCGTCTCTACTAAAAAATACAAAAAATTAGCCGGGCGAGGTGGCAGGCGCCTGTAGTCCCAGCTACGCGGGAGGCTGAGGCAGGAGAATGGCGTGAACCCGGGAGGCGGAGCTTGCAGTGAGCTGAGATCCGGCCACTGTACTCCAGCCTGGGCGACAGAGCCAGACTCCGTCTCAAAAAAAAAAAAAAAAAAACAAGGTAGTAAGAGAAGAAAGTTGTAGGTAAGATATGAAGAGGACTTTTTGCCCAGATTCGACTACTGAGAATAAATACAAGAGTAAATAGAGAAGAAAAGAGGTCTGGACAGGAAGTCAGGATACCTGAGTGCTAGCTTGGGTCCAGTGGTTAACTATGACCATGCCATTTCTCCTCTCCATCCTCCCCTATTTCCACTTCTATATAAGATGACGGAGTTCGTCTAGATTATCTTCACTGTGCCTTTCAATTCTAACATTCATATATTCACGTATACAGTCACTTAGTCTGGGGCCAGACGCAGTGGCTCACACCTGTAATCTCAACACTTTGGGAAGCCAAAGCAGGAGGATCACTTGAGCCCAGGAGTTCAAGACCAGCCTGGGAAACATAGTGAGATCCCATCTCTACAAAAAAAAAAAAAAAAAAAATTAGCTGGGCATGATAGCATGTGCCTGCAATCCTAGTTACTCAGGAGGTTGAGGTGGGAGGATCCCTTGAGCCCCAGAGTTCAATGATGCAGTGAGCTATGATTGCACCACTGTACTCCAGCCTGGGCAACAGAATGAGACCTTGTCTTCAAAACAATAAAAATAAAAACAGAAATCATTTAGTCTCCCTGTGCTTCAGTCTCCCCATCAATGATGAAAGTGGGTCATAATCATGTAATATGATGAGAATTTCTTCTGAAGGAGATGTCATTTGCCCATTCATTCGTTCATTCAACAAATAATATTGAGCCCTATTAAGTGCCAAGCACTGTTCTAGGTGTTGAAGATTTGGCAGTGAAGAAACAAAGTGCCTAGACGTGTGGAGGTTGCACCCTTCATATCCCCACCAGCACATAATGGAAATGGAGACAGAGAGTAAACCAATAAAACAGGATAGGCAAATCAGATAACAAGTTCTACAGAGAAGAATAAAACAGATTGAGTATGATGGGGAAAGCTGGTGGATATTATTTACATAAGGTAGTAAGGAAAGGTCATCTCTTACTAGGATCTCTGGCTGCTGTCTTGAGAAGAATGAAGTAAAGTGGGAAATACAATGAAACTAGTCATGAGACCATTACAATAAGCCAGTCAAGAGATGACTGTGACTTGAGCCAGCATGGTAGCAATGAAGATTTTAGGACGTAGGCAGATTCTGGACGTATTTTGAAGGTAGAACTAACAAGATTTTCTGGTCTTTTATTGCAAGGAGTGAGAAAAAGAGAGAAATCAAGGACACCTCCAAGGTTTTAGACTTCAGCAATTGGACCAGAGTTGCATTTACTGAGCTGGGAATGACTGTGGGAAAAGCAGGGGAGTGGGGAAGATAGTTCCGTTTTTAGACACATTAAGTGAAGTTACCTTTCAAAATTCCCAGCAGAGGTGTTGAGTAGACAGTTGAGTATATACATCATAGTTTAGGGAGGACGTCCAGGCTGAAGCTATAAATTTGAGAGTCATAAACTCATGAGTGTTATTTAAAGCTGGGAGACTCAATGGGAACTCCTCGAGTAGGTAGGGCAGGGGTTTGAAAATGAAGCCCTGGGTCAGGTAGAGATGCTTAGAAATTGGAGAAATAAGAAGGCATCGGCAAAGGGAACTGAGAAGAGCGGCCAGTGTGCTAGGAAAGGAACCGAGAGGGAATGGGATCATGGAAACAAAGATGTATAGTTTCCAGGAGAGACTAGTCAGCTGTGTCAAATGATGCAAAAGGTCCCTGTAAGAAGTTGCTAATCATGGGGCAGGAGGTCACACAGGCCTGAAGTTCATTCCTGAAGTGCAGGTGGAGAGACAAAGGGGCAAGGTGGACTGGGAATGGCATGGGCTGGCACTGTGCCCCTTCTCTCCAGCCACCTTGGCACCTCACTGGGGTGAGGGGTGGTGAGCCAATGACCGTGTGAGGGTGAGTTAGAAGAGCTGACTAGTGAAAGCCTGAAATTAAAGCCACAGAGCCATCACTGTGCCAGGGACAAGGGCAGTCTTGCTGCTGACCCTGAGTAAGAGCTACAAGTTTGAAGCAGAAGTAAACATTGAAGTGCTCTAGACTTTTGCTGCCCAGTTTGGTAGCCACTGCTCATGTGTGACTATTTATATCTATTTAGTTAATTAAAATTAACTAAAATTTAAAATTTAGTTTTTTAGTCATATTAGAAATATTTCAAGGACTCAGTAGCCACGTGGCTAGGGACTAGCGTGTATTCATACAATAAGAACACTTCCATTATCACGGAAAGTTCTATTGGCAATGCTGATCCAGACCACAGCAGCTTCAGAAAACAGAATGTCTACCTAGAATGCAAGCTCCATGAAGGCAGGAATGGTCTCTGTCTTAAGTACCACCACATCTCTAGAACAACACCTGGCATGTAACATATGCTCAGTGAGTCTTGTTGAGTAAATTATTAAATGACCTTAAAAGTCCTGAAATGAGTGAATAATTAAGTGAATTAGGCAACAATGAGACTCTGTGATATTGCAAACCTCATTTATGAAAAAATTTTAATTACATGGAAATTGTGTAAAGTGCCTGAGACTCTATGCCAATCCTTACACCCATTCTCCTCTTCCTCTTTAGGAACAGAACAGAACCCTGAATTTTCACTGAACACAACTCCACACACTATAAGAGATTATAGTTGGCCAGGTGTGGTGGCTCGTGCCTGTAATTCTAACATTTTGGGAGGCTGAGGGGGGTGGATCACTTGAGGCCAGGAGTTCGAGACCAGCCTCGCCAACATAGTGAAACCCTGTCTCTACTAAAAATACAAAAATTAGCCGGACATGGTGGCACACATTTGTGGTCCCAGCTACTCAGGAGGCTGAGGCATGAGAATTGCTTAAACCCGGGAGGGGGAGGTTGCAGTGAGCCGAAATGATGCCACTGTACTCCACTTGGGCAACAGAGTGAAACTTTGTCTCAAAAAAAAAAAAATTATAGTTCCCTGCCCCCTTTGCAATTAAGTTTCACCACGCTAGTAATTGTTATCAAGTAAGATGAAAGCAAAAACCCTATATGGCACCTTTGGAAAATCTCTTAAAAGGGAAAGTGATCAGTTTTCCCCCTCCTTTCTCTTTTCCTGTCCCCTGGAATAGAAATGCAATGCTAGAGCTGTGTTGTCCAGTATGTCATCCACATGTGGCTATTGAGATTAACTTATTAAAAGTAAATAAATTAAAAATTCACTTTGTGGGTCTCACTTGCCATATTTCAAGTGCTCTATAGACACTACCATATTTTTTCCCTATACCATAATGCTCAGAAGCATTGCCATATTGAACTGCACAGATATAGAATATCTCCATCAGGGCTGGACTTTCTGCCCCTGAACTTTTTTAATTCTATCTCATTAAAAGTTCCTTTTTTTCCTGTTATATGCAGTCAAACCTATACCTAAATGAATACAAATAATTAATGGACAGAGGATACAAAATTATATATCTGAGTAGTTTACAGCACTTTACTAATTTTTCTTTAAAGAAAGCATATTATACTGATTCTCTCAAAAATACATTTTTGATGTTGTGATAAAATCAATGACCAAGAGCTAACTACATGTTCTCCAGTGCTAAGTGGTATAATTAGACGATACTACTTTTGTTCATTGAGAAGACATTTTTAAAATTTTACAACATTCTCTGTCTCATAAAACAATGAAAAAAATGTTTTTCTTTAACTTCTGTGCTTCCTTCAGCAAGGCCAGAACAAAGTGAGTCATCAGCTCTCAACAGATCTAAGTCTCAACTCTCTTGAGGGTTGAGAGGTAGGTGACATGATCCCTAAGAATTTTGACCATTCAGTTAGAGTAGATATTATCTACTATCTACTAGATATTATCTACTAGATATTATCTACTAGTGCAGTATCAAACCACTCAGAGTTCACTGATGGTGTCCTATCCACAGCTCTCAGAGAGGAAACCAAGCCTGCCCATGAGTAAGGGACTTCTACCACAACCTGCATCCTAAAGTCCTAGCCTGCTTTAATACAAGCAAGATATCAAGAGAAAGGAAGGGTGCCTTCACTGTGTTTAGTTAGGGAGCAGATGTTTTAAAATATACATTAACAAGATATGAAAGCATTTAGCATAAAAAGGTATAGGGAAGCTATTTTACAGTCAACATCTATTTAACAAATACTAAGTGAGTACCTATGATGTGCCAGGTAGATGGTCTAACAGAGAATGTTTATGTTCAGAGAAGCAATGCAGCGTGCAACAGAGAATGTCTATTGAACTACCTTAGAATGCTTGAACGCTTTTGGGGTGGAATCAAGGCCTATTCTGAGTAGCTCTATAGGACAGAATGATCATTGCGTGGGTAGAGATGTAGTCATCACACAAAATAAAATTAGTAACCAGTTTTAATGATGAAGATGAGGATGGCTAATATTTATTGATCACCATGTTCTTTTCTAAAAGCTTTTCAGGTATATTACCTGATTTAATATTCAGAATAATCCCTTTTTTTCTTTTTTTGAGATGGTGTCTCGCTCTGTCACCCAAGCTGGAGTGCAGTGGCACTATGTTGGCTCGCTGGAACCTACATCCCCCGGGTTCAAGTGATTCTCCCGCCTCAGCCTCCCAAGTAGCTGGGATTACAGGCACCCGCCACCATATCTGGCTAATTTTTGTATTTTTAGTAGAGATGGGGTTTCTCCATGTTGGCCACCCTAGTCTCAAACTCCTGACCTCAAGTGATCCACCTGCTTCGGCCTCCCAAAGTGCTGGGATTACAGGCATGAGCCACTGCGCCCAGCCAGAATAATCTTACAAAGTTCATATTATTGTTAGTCATTACATTTATACAAAAACAGTTGTTCAGGGAAGTTAAATACTTTGGATCTTGGGTTGTGGCTCACAGGCAATTGGAACAGCCTAACAAATGTCAGAGTCTGAGCTCTTAGAATTTCAACAGGAAGATGTGCTCCTCACCATGAAAGTGTTCAAAAAGAACCTGTAAGAATTGATATAGCAAGGATTGTGCACGAGCCCAAAGGGTTGTTTATTCCACATACACAAAGTATCAACTATGTGCATGATATTTAGAGCTGCAAAGAAGGGACACTGGACAGTCCTGCCCTTGAGAGCTTACAGTCTATTGAGAGAGAAATACATCAAATAATTAGAATTGAAGTGATAGGGCAATAATATGTAAAAATGACTGTGGAAAGGAGACATAAATTCAACCCAAAGAGGAGGGAAGTCAGAGAAGGTCTTATAGGGAAGATGACTTGAACCTAGGTCTTGAAGAATGTATATGATTTTGTCATACAGAAAAGGGAAATAAAGTTATTCCAAGCAGAAGCAGCAGCATTTTCTCAGGGATTAATGATGGTCGTCTATGGACAGTGTTAATGGGAACACTACGGGAAGTGAGAAAATTTGCTGGTGCCTTTAAAACCACTATTTACCTATGTGTTCAACCAGTGCCTACAATAGAAAGGAAAAAGCCCTAAGATCTATAGCACACCCATGATACTCCATCCCTCTGCTAGGGAAGCTGCCTGAATTATTTCACCTGATTCTCAAGAAAAAGCGGAGGATGTCATGCAAATTCAATGCCAATATGTGCAATTTTAAAGCCAACAGGGGCCAACTTCATGATATTCTATAAATTATGTACAATTATATGAAACAATGGGGTAAGGCGGAGATGCTGAGAAGTTAACCAAAAGTGCAGACACAGACTATCTCATCTCCCTTCCCCAAGAAATACTAATAGGCATTAAAAGAAATGGCCTTTCATGGTCACTTAGAACAAGGGACAGAGGTCTGGAGTAGAAGCATGCTTGGACAGTATCACCCTCCCCTTCATTCTTTAAGTTAGGCCTAATAAGCATTTTCTTACATTATGTATTTTTCACATCTGGATAAGACTAACAATGCTTTTGTGAAACATTGTATTTGTGAAAATATTTGACTTGATCTTTCCATATTGATAGGTAGAATTATGTCTTTTTGACATTATTTTGTTTACAAATGTTAGACATTGCGATAAAGACCAGAGAGATTGAAGGACCATCTCTGGTGAAAACATGTCACAAGAAGTAAAATTGCTCCAGGGACTTTTCTGGGGCTCATGGCCAGATGGTCTATGGTACAAGATACCAAGAGCCAACCAAAAAGAATAGAAAAGTAGTCCCAGGATATAATTTTCTCTCTCTCTTTTTTTTTTTTTTGAGACAGAATCTCGACCTGTTGCCCAGGCTGGAGTGCAGTGACACAATCGCGGCTCACTGTAAGCTCCACCTCCCGAGTTCAAGAGATTCTTCTGCCTCAGCTTCCCAAGTAGCCGGAACCACAGGCACGTGCCATCATGCCCAGCTAATTTTTGTAGTTTTTAGTAGAGACAGGGTTTCACCATTTTGGCCAGGCTGATCTTGAACTCCTGACCTCGTGATCCACCCGCCTCGGCCTCCCAAAGTGCCAGGATTACAGGCATCAGCCACCACGCCCGGCCTTCCTGGATGTAATTTTCAAAGACATACTTGTCAACATTGTAGATCAGATTGATGCCCTCCTTCCTAAATATTCCCTGATAATTCATCTGGTTGGTTTCCTTTTGTAATGAAATAGAGTTTGTTATCATGAGGGAGTTTGAACAAAGAGGGGAGAAAGAATGAAGGAAGAAAAGAAGGAAGGGAGGGAGGAAGGAGGAAGAGCAAAAGGGAGAAAGAAAAGAAGTGAGGAAGGGAGGAGGTAACAGGACAAAGTGATTTAATCTAAAAAACATTTGTCCACATGTTCTCCTTTGCATTTGCACTTAGTTTGAGGCTTCATATTACCCAAGCCCATGATACTGTTGCTATCTGCCCTCTGTCCTTCAAACATTACACCAGGATACCGAGTGTCTTCGGTTGCTAAGGAGAATCACAGCAGCAGTATCATTAAGCCTTTATATTTGTTTCTGTCATTCTTGAATATCCCACTAAAATCAAAATCCATTTCAAGAACAGAGAGTAATCAGACATACATTTTGTATCACTTTTTCATCCCTAAGCTCTTTTTCACTCCCTCCTTGAGTTCTCCTTTTTGCTCCACAATCTTCTTATGGCGATTTTCACCTCTGCATTCCTGAGTGTGTAAATGATGGGGTTCAGCATGGGGGTGATGACCGTGTAGAATACAGCCACAAGTTTATCTTCAGTGAAAGTGGAAGAGGGTCGCATGTAGAGGAAGATGGCGGGTCCAAAAAACAAGATGACCACTATGATGTGGGAAGCACAGGTGGAGAGGGCTTTGTGCCTCCCCTCCGCAGAATGGTTCCTCAGGTTGACCAGAATGACAATATAAGAGGACACCAAGATGAGGAAGGAGAAGACAGAGAATAATCCACTGTTGGCAAACACAATAACCCCCTCCATGAAGGTGTCGGTGCAGGCAAGCTTGAATAAAGGCTGCAGGTCACAGAAATAGTGGTCAATCACATTAGGACCACAGAAGGGCAATTGGATGATGACGAGAATCTGAATTACAGAGTGACAAAAGCCCCCCAGCCAGGAACCGGCCACCAGAAAGTGACACAGTTGACGACTGATAATGTTCATATAATGAAGAGGCTTGCAGATGGCCACATAGCGATCATAGGCCATCACCACAAGCAAAAGGATCTCAGCAACCCCAAAGAAGTGGAAGAAGAATATCTGAGCCAGACAACCTTCCAGAGAGACGGTTTTAATCTTGGCAAGTAAGTCTGTGATGAATTTAGGGGCAACAGTGGAGGAGTAACTGATCTCCACCAAGGACAGGTAGCTAAGGAAGAAGTACATGGGGGAATCCAGACTCTTGCTCATACTGACCGTCAGAACGATGAGGCCATTGCCCACCACTGTGGCCAGGTACACGGGGAGAAACACCACCAAGCACACTCTCTGCACCGCTGGATCCTGGAAAAGGCCGGTGAAAATCAACGTAGTCACATTACTTGTACTGGCCATGGATTCCACTTGAAGAAGACAGATCTCAGAGAAAAGCCCTGCGACAAAGCACATGCAATCTTAACACTAATCCTTCATGTTTATTTAGCACTTGCCTGTTAATAAAACCCTTTCATGTATATTTTCTGACTCATTTGTTTATTTATTTATATAGTCAATGTTTATTCACTTGGTGCTTAATAGCCTACCCTATGCAAGACACCGGTCAAGCAACCCCATAAAAACTCTATGATCCCCATATAACAAGTAAGAAAACTGAGGCTCAGAGAATTTGTGAATTAGCCAAGCCTCCCAGATCATAGTACTCCAACTCATACATTACTTCATGTATACCCCACTAAAAAAATTACCACTTTCAGCATGAAAACCATTTATATTAATTACTAACATTTCTCCTAGTCTTCATGTTCTCTGATCATGCCTTTGTGTTAGAGATTGTATAGTGACCTTCTGCTCCTGACTCTTTTGTTTCCTCCATTTATTTATTCCCCAGAAATGCCAATGTACTTGAAATGTCTCCATTTTAAAGAATACTTTTGATGTGTTCCTTACATTAACTACGTAAGTTTCTGAATTCTTTTAGACCCTATGGTTTTCACCCAGTCCTATAGCTTCATGAATTTTTACAACCATTTTGAGAAAATTTTGGCAGTTGAGAGCTAAGTGAACATGCAGAAGCTGTTTGGAGTATAGCTCCCTATGGAACAATAGTTTGAATATAATAGATGGACATCACCATTTTGCTTGTTTCTGTCTTCCAGTTTGCTTGCCATTAGCAAACATTTTTGTCAGCAGAAGGTGCAGGATTTCTTTTAATACAACTCTTTGAACCAAAGGTTTTGTTAAGTACCTACCACATGCCTAGGCAACTCAGGACATAGGAAAGGAGAATGGAATATGGTTCTAGCCTCAAGAGGCTTGTAACTTCACATGATTAAACAGCACAGTTATGAAATGAAGGAGAGAAAACCTTCAAGATTTTCTCTGCTTTTAAAACTCTTTTGAAGTATCTCAGGCCTGGCACAGTGGCTCATGCCTGTAATCCCAGCACTTTGGGAGGTCAAGGCAGATGGATCAACTGAGGTCAGGAGTTCGAGATCGGCCTGGCCAACATGGTAAAACCCCATTTCTACTAAAAATACAAAAATTAACTGGGCATGCTGGCAGGCACCTGTAATCCCAGCTACTCAGGAGGCTGAGACAGGAGAATCGCTTGAACCCGGGAGGCGGAGGTTGCAGTGAGCCAAGATCTCACCACTGCACTCCATCCTGGGTGACAAGAGCAAAACTCCATCTCAAAAAAAATTAAATAAAATAAAATTATTTTGAAGTGTCTCTTATTCACCTTAGTTTTCCTTCTTCTACTTGTGCTTCCATTTGAAAATAGATTTAATACCTTTTCCTCCCTAATTTCTCTCATCGTGAAAATTTGAAGAGAAACACAAGGTAAAAATCTGCTGAGAGATGCTCAGTAAGGTGCTTGGCTAAAACTGAAGATGAAGTGGAGTATTAACTGGTGTTTAAAAAAAAAAAAAAGGAAAGAAAGAAAGAAAGAAGAGGTATCCGCGAAAACAACTGAATGGGAGAGAGAAAGCAAGATGGGGCCTCTTACTGGTGCAGAGGAATGGAAATAAGGGAAGCATCAAAAACAACCCAAGAAGGCTGCAAAGGGGTCTGGTGGCCTGGAGGAACTAGAGCATCTTGTTACCTGATGTTTGCCGTCACATGGTTGTTAGGATGATGATGAAGATGGTGAGTATTGAGGTTACCAAATGTTCACCATCTTCATTGTCACCGACTTCCTAACAACCACAACTGCAGATGCTGCTGCCATTTTTTCAGGGTGTACAGTCATCCCCTCATTTAATTCTTCCTGTACCTCTTTGAGGTAGATAATTGATAGATCAGGGAAATGAGTCTCAGAGAAGTTTAGTAACTTGCCCAAAGAAACACAGCTTACGAGTGTTTGAGCCATAGCTGAAACCAAGCCTATGTAAATAAGGGTAGTGGAGAGTCACCACACCTCAGCTAGAAGAGAAAGGGATTAGCCACCCCAGGGCCTTGGAGAAATGGCATCAAAACCCATGGTCAATACAAAATTTGGCCAAATTCATGTACTAATCCCTCCCTGTGAATAGCAGGAGCATCATTAGAAACTCCACATTATTGGGAATGTTCCATTTCCACCATTTCTGGATCAGGTAAGACCAAGAAACCATGTAGGATCCCGAGCAGAGTGTGAGACTCAGGCATTCCCCTCTCCTACTTTGTCCCAGGGCAGGGATTTGGATGGGAGGTAGCAATGCAGCTGGTGAGATCGAGCTATGGAATCTGCCATTCCCTCCCAGCGCAGGTGAGCTGAAGAAACCCCTCTCACACTGGGCCTTATAGCAGCACCATCACTTTCCCCGTCCCTCAGGCTTGAAACCACGGAGTCACGTCTAATTCATGCCTCCTCCACCTGTCATATTTACACAATCTTTATGTCCTGTTGATTTCACCAGTTTCCTCCTCTGTCTTCCTGCAGCTGCCATCTTCAAGCAGGACATAAACTCATGTGAGGATGACCACAGACATCTACATGCTCCTAGTCTAGTCCCTAGTCTTCATCCCAGTCTATTCTGCACACTCAAGTTAGAAATTCTTCATCTTTCCTCAGTACCTCCAAATCATTCAGAAGTTGCCATTGTCTCCCTGTTGGCTGGCAATCCATCCTAAATTCTTCCATCTGACTTTTAGAAACCTCTACAAGATTTCCACAGCCCCCTTCGAACCCACATTACTGGGCACTAAACTGCACACAATCTCAGTTCGATGTCTCCTCACCTTCTCATAAATACAAGTTGATCCCCAACACAGGGGCATCTTTCCTACTTTTCACATTACCTGATGTATCATCCCTTTTTGCCTCCCTTTCCAAGTGCCAGCTAGTCTACGATGTCCGCTGTCTAGGAAGCTTTCTCTGGTTACTTCAACACTGATTCATTTATCTCTGCTCTCAACTCTAGAAATCAGTTTAAGTCATCCTTCTGCTAAATGCAAGAAGGCACACAGTATTCGTCTCATAGCAAGCCCTCAAAGAATGTAAGCTATTATGATTGTTATACTTCTAAAATGCAAATCTGATAAAGTCATGCATTGACTTGAAATCTAGCAATGGTTTTCCACTGACTACAAGATTAAGTCCAACACCATCAGCATGACATTAAGACTCTCCAAGAACTGGAGCTTGTTCACCTTTCTAGATTCAGTTGCCGTCACTCTTAACTGGAGCTTGTACTCCAGCCATTCTGAACGATGCATCATTCTAAAAAAAACTGTCTCTTTGCATAAGCTAATCCCTCTACTTGGTTGGTATGCATATCTTGACTTTCTAACTAACTTTTCTTCTTGTTTTAATACTCAGGTCAAACACCACCCATCGCTGCTCTGCCAGGCAACACCTCTTCCGTGTTTTGTTGTGTTTTACTCTTTTTGAGACAAGGTATCACTGTTTCAACCAGACTGGAGTGCAATGGCGTGATCATAGCTCACTGTAACCTTGAACTCCTAGGCTTAAGGGATCCTCCTGCCTTGGCCTCCTGAGTAGCTAGGACTACAAGTGCTACCAGGCCCAGGTCATTTTTTAATTTTTTGTAGAGATGGCATCTCACTATGTTGCCCAGGCTGGCCTCAAACTCCTGGTTTCAAGTGATCCTCCCAACACTCTAGGATTACAGGTGGGAACCACCATGCCCGGCCTTCTTCCATGTTCTTTACATATTTCTACTGGAGTAGTTAGCATATTTTATTGTAATTACTGTTTCTGTATCTGTCTTCTTTGCTGCCTTTATTCAGCTCTAAATCCTCCAAATAACATCTCAGCAAATGTTCATTTAATTGAATTTTTAAATGAATAAATGAAGTTCTTCTACCACCTACAGTTGAAAGCACACAACGCAGCACACACTTTATCTTCATACAGCCTCTTTTCTTTTCTCTCACTGTGGTTTTATGGTCACCTGTTTGTCTTTAGAAAAACAGTCAAAGTTTATTACGCCCACATAGCACCTAAATGTCAACCTCACGGATGGTGCACAGTATATATATAGACTTTTAATTGATGATAAACTGATTAACCAGTAGATTGATAAGAAAAAAACTAGATTCTTTAATGCTCTCTCTCTACGTTTTCTTTTAAGTCTGTTGACCTCTTACAACCTACCTGAGACTCTTTCTCACCAAATATATAAAGTTATAAACAATGTAGATCATTTTTATTTCAGAAATAAACATTTTACCACACTGGGTCAAAGCTGCACATGCTGAAATTGAGATACTTTACCTACTTCTAGATTATTTTCTATGAGCTGAGTGGGGAGGACCCTAACATCATTATGTTTTCCAGAAGACATTTTTTGTTCTTTGGTTTGTCCAGTGTTACTTGGACATGAATAGCCCAGTTCTCACTTAAAATGCTAACTCTCTTACACACACACGTACATACACACACACACACACACGAGTCCTTATGCTGAGAAGGTTACCATAATGGGCCACATGATATACATTTTAAAAACAAACAAAAAAGCCTATTAGGGGAACTTAATACAATTATGTCAGATGGCTTAATGAAGTCATTGTGAGAGCACAGAGGTGATGAATCCTGAAGGGCAAGTGACCTGCCTTTTAGTGGAGGAGATAGTTCGAGGTTCAGGGTCCTCTAAAGGACAGAGATAAACAAAGCAAGGACCCCTGGCTAAGCTGCCTTTCACTCTTCTCAGGAATTGGTCTAAAGCAGTGGTAAAGAGGGTGAGTGTTGAAATTGGGAGCCAACTCTTAGCTCTACCGCCCACCTATCATGTGTCCTTATTAACAGTTTTTTTTTTCAATAGAGTAGCAAATTATATTTGGCATAGTTGTTGCAAGAATTAGATGCGAGATACAATATATAAAGTACTTCACAGGGTTGCCTAGCAAATAGAAAGCTTTCCATAAATAGTAGCTTTTCTCAGCTCAGATTTTCTGGTATTTATTTACATTTCTTTCTGCTTTCTGTTTCCACCTTCCCCAAGAGAAAGGCAGCTATTTGATAACAAATTGCCTCCTTTTTCTTCCAGCACTTTCCCAAATAAATCCCTCACCCTGGGGTCGTGGATTACACATAAAAGCCTAGGTAGGAAAATTATCATCTGAATGCTAAGTAGGTAGAATTTTATCCTCTAACGTGAAGCCCCAGTGAGAGAAATCTGATGGGGACAAAATAGTGAGTGAGAGGTAGCCTAGAAGACCCATTGCTATGAGCTCAAAGCCACATCAGAAGGTCTCCTTCCCACCACCCGCCTCGGACCCCCAAGTGGTACTACATGGAATCCCAGAAAGTGAATGCCAGAAAGAACTTGAAGACACATTCTGTCCAGCCCTCTCCTTTCTACAGAGTCAGAAACTGAGCCTAAGAGAGGGAAAGTGACCGCCCTAGATCATACAGAGATTTGGCACCTCTAACTCATGCTCAGTGAACCTGAGAACTCTTTCTGGATAGGGCATTACCTACCTTCCTTGGGTAATATTCAGCCTTAGAACAGAGAATGGAATGGGAGGCTCCTTCTCCTTAGGATGAGGAAAATTTTCTTCCTCCGTGGCAAGTGCTCATCATTCAGAGGGGTGTCCAGGGCTGACAGGACTGAAGGAGTGTGACTTGGAGCACAGGAAGCCCCTCTTCAGAACAAGAATCTCCCACTCACCTTCTGTATCTGCACTGCAGGCACCCCAGTAGATTAAACCACTTCATCTTAGCTAAGGCACCAGGTGAAATCAAAGCAATTTTAGAGCTGAATAAATTTGTAGACCATTCATTCAATATCCTTAGTTTTCAGATGATGCACCAAAGGGCCAGAGAATTTAATTGACCTTTCAAAGTTACACAACTCATTAGTTACTGATCAAGTTGCTGAGGTACCAATAAGTGCTCTTTCCATGACACTGGGATTCCTTTCTAGTGATCTTTATGATTTTTGTTGCCAATGAACAAGTAAATCTTGCTTCCACACAACAAAATTCCCTGGGTCCTGTGATCTTACATAAAATGAACAGCCTATGTTGACGTGGATAAATTACAAAAGGAAGGATTCAGGAAACCAATCCCCTGACCAATCTCTGGATCAACTATTGAAAACCAGAAAAAACTAAACTACAGGAAGCAACTAAATAATGATTTTTAAATTCTGGTTTTTAGTTTAGAAAACCCAGCCACTCGCTAGAAGACCAACGACTGTTTTTCAACCTTGAGATGCTTTGAACTATTTGAAATAAATTGAGCCACAGCTGTAATCAGGGGACTAAGTTTCCCAATGGAATTTCTTGTCTCTAGTGTGAAACTTTGCCAATAAACTGCGAGTTAGGAAAAGTTCCAAAATGTGTTTCAATTAATTCATTGAGAGACATTTAGGAAGTCCCAACCATCTGGTGGTTATACTGTGAGAGAAGGCAGCTACAGACATTAGGAGAGTTTTCTGAGTTAACCACTGAAATATGCAACTGAAGGGAGAAGAAAAGAGACGGTAGGTCAGGGTCAGGGGCCGCCAGCAGGGGGACTTTAGGCAAGTTCCATTGCCACCATAGTTTGTAGTTTTACAGCCATGAAATGACAGAATTGGTCTCAATTATCTTTCACATCCCTTCTTGTTCTAACATTCTGCGCTTCAAGATCACTTAGACTCTGATGTCTTAAACACCCCATAAGTGATAAAGATGCTGATCATGGCCACAATAATAAAATAACTGTTATTTATAGGGTACCTACTATGTGCCAGACACTATCCCAAACATTTTGCAGCCATTGTCTTTAATGTTGACAGCAACTCTGCAGTTTCCTTCTTGAACATTTTTATTCTTTTCTCCATACTATTTTCTTCTATTGCTGTCAAAACTACCCAGATTTTGCTTTGGTGAAAGCACACCATCCCAGTCCCAGCCATGTATTTTGCATAATGTTGGTCACCTAGAGATGGACTTTGATTGGCTTAAGCAGATCTACAAAAACCACTCCTTTGGTTCAGGGATGGAAAGTAACCTAGTCAGGGAGACAGCAAGGCATTTGAGGTATTGACAGGAAGAAAAAAAAAAAAAAAAAAAAAAAAAAGCTTATTCTATCTTAGACAGAAGATACCAGAAGAGACAGAAATATTTGCTCTGAGTAGTGTTGAGTGAAGGTCTAGAACTGCTGTAGCCACTTTGTTACAAAGAGGAATCATGAGCTTCCAGAGGGCCACCAAGTGAGACCTAGAAGAGCAACAAGCACCACAAAGAGAAGAGTGTCAAGAAAACGTAAACTGCAGCCCAGTGTGGTGGCTCACGCCTGTAATCCCAACATTTTGGGGGGCCGAGGCAGGTGGATCAACTGAGGTCAGGAGTTTGAGACCAGCCTGGCCAACATGGTGAAACACCATCTCTACTAAAAATACAAAAATTAGGCAGGCATGGTGGCACGCTTGAAATTCCAGCTACTTGGGAGACTGAGGCAGGAGAATCGCTTGAACCTGGGAGGCAGAGGTTGTAGTGAGCCGAGATTGTGCCATTGCACTCCAGGCTGGGCAACACGGAGGCTCCATCTCAAAAAAATAAATAACAACAAAAAAAAATAATCTCCTGAATTCTCTGAGCTGCATGATTCTCTAACTTTAATTACACATTGAGAAGTAGATGCTAATTCTTAGGGAAATATTGCAGACTTCATGTGGAATGTCTTTTGTACCTGTGAAGAAAGGGAACTTTTGGAACAATTTACTAGCATTTATATACTAGTGAAGATACACCACTTGACTAAAAGAGATCTTTAAAAAATGTTCAGTTTTGAAAAAACCACATTATGGAAAGGCTGCATCAAGAAAAAAGCATGTCAGATTTTGTTTTCACCACTTAGTAGCTTGGTAACTCTAGAAAATTTAATCAGCAACACAAGAACACAAAACCAAACACAGCATGTTCTCACTCATAAGTGGGAGTTGAACAATGAGAACACATGGACACAGGGAGGGGAATATCACCCACCGGAGCCTGTCGGGGGGATACATGTGCAGGTTTCTTACACAGATATATTGTATGATGCTGAGGTTTAGGGTATAAATGATCCTGTCACCCAGGTAGTAATCACAGTACCCAATAGGTAGCTTTCCAGCCCTTGTTCCCCTTTCTCTCTCTACCACTTAGTAGTCACAGTGCCTATTGTTCCCATCTTTATGTCCATGTGTATCCAATGTTTAGCTCCCACTTGTAAGTGAGAATATGCAGTATTTGATTTTCTGGTCCTGCATTCATTCACTTAGGATAATGGACTCCAGCTGCATCCATGTTGCTGCAAAGGGCATGATTTCATTGCTGCAAAGGACATGAATATTATGGCTGCATAGTACTCCATGGAGTATGTGCATCACATTTTCTTTATCCATTCCACCATTGACGGACACCTAGGTTGATTCCATGTTTTTGCTATTGTGAATAGTGCTGCAATGAACATATGAGTGCATGTGTCTTTTTGGTAGAACAACTTACGTTCCTTTAGATATGTACCTGGTAATGGAATTGCTGAGTCAAATGGTAGTTCAAGTCTTAGTTCTTTGAGAAATTTCCAAACTGCTTTCCATGGTGGTTGAACTAATGTACATTCCCACTAAGATGGTACAAGGGTTCCCTTTTCACTGCAGCCTTGCCAACATCTGCTTTTTTTTTTTTTTTTTTTTTTGAGACTGAGTCTTGCTCTGTCTCCCAGGCTGGAGTGCAGTGGCGCGATCTTGGCTCACTGCGAGCTCCGCCTCCCGGGTTTATGTCGTTTTCCTGCCTCAGACTCCCGAGTAGCTGGGACTACAGGTGCCCACCACCACGCCCGGCTAATTTTTTGTTTTTTGACTTTTTAATAATAGCCATTCTCACTGGAGTGAGATGATATCTCATTGTGCTTTTGATTTGCATTTCTTTGATGATTCATGATGTTCAGCATCTTTTCATATGTTTGTTGACTGCTTGTATGTCTTCTTTTGAGAAGTGTCTGTTCATGTCCTTTGCCTACTTTTTAATCAGGTTTGTTTTTTTGTTTTTTGTTTTTTTCTTGTTGAATTGTTTAATTTTCTTATAGAGTCTGGATATTACAACTTTGTCAGATGCATAGTTTGCAAATACTGGCTTCCATCCCATAGGTTTTTCCATTTACTCTGTTAATAGTTTTTGGTCGTGCAGAGTGCTCTTTAATTAGGTCCCATTTGTCAATTTTTGTTTTTGTTGCAATTGCTTTTGGCATCTTCAACGTGAAATCTTTGCCAGGGCCTATGTCCAGAATGGTATTTTCTAGGCTTTCTCCTAGAATATTTACAGTTTTAGGTCTTGCATGTAAGTCTTTAATTCATCTTGAGTTAATTTTTATATATGGTGAAACATAGGAATCCTGTTTCATTCTTCTGCATGTAGTTAACCAGTTATCCCAGCACCATTTATTGAATAGGGAGTCCTTTTCCCATTGCTTGTTTTTGTTGACTTTGTGAGAGAGCAAATGGTTGTAGGTGTGCAGCTTTATTTCTGTGTTCTCTATTGTGTTCCATTGGTCTGTACATCTGTTTTCATACCAGCATAATGCTGTTTTGGTTACTATAGCATTATAACATAGTTTGAAGTTAGGCAATGTGATGCTTCCAGCTCACAACTGCAAAATATACATTCTTTTCATCAGAGCATACCACATTATCCAAGATAGACGACATAATAGGCCAAAAAACAAGTCTCAATAAATTTAAGGAAATTGCAATCATATCAAGTACTCTCTTAGACCGCAGAGGAATAAAATTGGAAACCAACTCCAAAAGGAAACCTCAAAATTTTACAAATACATGGAAATTAAATACTCTGCTCCTGAATGACTGTTGTGTCAGCCATGAAATCAAGAAGAAAATTTTAAAATTATTTGAACTGAATGATAATAGTGGCACACCTATCAAAATCTCTGGGATACAGCAAAACCAGTGCTAAAAGGAAAGTTCATAGCCTTAAATGCCTACATCAAAAAGTCTGAAAGAGCCCAAATAGACAATTTAAGATCACATCTCAGGGAACTAGAGGAACAAGAACAAACCAAACCCAACCTCAGTAGGAAAAAAAAAGAAATAACAAAGATCAGAGCAGAACAAAATCAAACTGAAACAAAAAATAAATAAATAAAATTCATAGACCATTAGTGAGATTAACCAAGAAAAGAGAAGAACCAGATAAGTTCAATTAGAAATGAAACAAGAGCCATAACATCCAATGCCACAGCAACACACAAGGTTATTCAAGGCCACTATGAACACTTCACATGCACAAACTAGAAAACTTAAAGGAGATGGATTAATTCCTGGAAATATACAATCCTGCTAGACTAAACCAGAAGGAAATAGAAACTCTAAACAGATCAATAGACAAGAAAGAAAGAAAGAAAGAGTAAGATAAGAAATTGCCAAAGAAAGAAAGAACAGGAGCAGAAAGAAAGAAAAATGAAAGGGTATCCAAATCAGTTAAAGAAGAAATTGTACAAATCCTGTTGACACTGTTCCACCAGTAATATAATTATATACCTAGAAAACCCCAAAAACGGTCAGTCAGGCTCATGCCTGTAATCCCAGCACTTTGGGAGGTCGAGACAGGCAGATAACTTGCATTCAGGAGGCTACGAGACCAATAGCTTCTGGCCAACATGGATGCAAACCCCATCTCTGCTAAAATACTAGCAAACCAATTAGCCAGCAGCATGGTGGCAGGTGCCTGTAGTCCTAGCTATTCAGGAGGCTGATACAGGAGAATTGCTCAAACCCAGGAGGTGGAAATTGCAGTGAGCCTAGATTTCACCACTGCACCCCAGCCTGGGTGACAGATGTGATGCATCTCATGAGAACAGAAAAGAAAAGCAAAAATTGTATGATCATCTCAAGTGATCCTGAAAAAGCATTCTGACCAAAATCCAGCATTCCTGGATCTGATAAACGAATCCTCAGCAAAGTTTCAGGCATACAAAATGACATTTGTACATCAAAGTCAGTAGAAGCCATGCTATGACAAACACACAATGGACACTATATTGCATGAGGACTCAAGTCAAGAATTCAACTCCTTTACGATAGCTGCAAAAAAATAAAATAAAATAAAATACTTATAAATATACCTAACCAAGGAAGTGAAAGACCTCTACAAGGAAAACTACAAAACCCTGCTGAAATCATTGACAACACAAACAAATGGAAACACATTCCATGCTCATGGATGGGTAGAATCAATATTGTGAAAATTACCATACTTCCAAAAGCACTCTAAAAATTCAGTACAATGCCTATCAAAACACCATCATCATTCTTCACAGAACTAGAAAAAAAATCCTAAAATTCATATGAAATCCAAAAAGAGTCCACATACCCAAAGCAAGACTAAGCAAAAAGAACAAATCTAGAGGCACCACATTACTTGGCTTCAAACTATACTACAAGGCTATAGTTACCAAAACAGCATGGTACTGGTATAAAAATAGGCACATAACCAAATGGAACAGAATAGAAAACCCAGAAATAAAGACAAACACTTACTTGGCTTGCATATGTTAAACCATCCCTGAATCCCTGGTATGAAACTCACTTGATCATGGCAAATTATCTTTTTGATATTCTGCTGGATTCAGTTAGCTAGTATTTTGCTGAGGATTTTCACATCTATGTTCATCAAATATATTGGTCTGTAGTTTTCTCTTTTTTTGTTATATCCTTTCCTGGTTTTGGTATTAGGGTGATACTGTTTTTATGGAATGATTTAAAGATGATTCCCTCTTTCTCTATCTTGTGGAATAGTGTCAATTAAATTGGTACCAAGTCTTCTCTGAATGCCTGATAGAATTCAGCTGTGAATCCATTTGATCCTGGACTTGTTTTTTGTTGGCAATTTTTAAATTACCATTTCAGTCTTTCTGCTTGTTATTGGTCTGTTCTGGTTTCTATTTCTTTCTGGTGTAATGTAGGAGGGTTGTATATTTCCAGGAATTTATCCATTTCCTCTAGGTTTTCTAGTTTATGTGCATTAAGGAGTTCATGTGGTATTGGTTGTAATATCTCCTGCTTCATTTCTAATTGAGATTGTTTGTATCTTCTCTCTTCTTCTCTTTGATAATCTCACTGATGGTCTATGAATTTTATTTATCTTTTCACAGAACCAGCTTTTTGTTTCATTTATCTTTTGTGTTATTTTTGTTTCAATTTCATTTAGTTCTGCTCTGATCTTCTTTTCTTCTGCTGGATTTAAGTTTGGCTTGTTCTTGTTTCTCTAGTTGGTTGAGGTGTAGCCTTAGATTGTCTATTTGGGCTCTTTCAGACTCTTTCATGTAGGCATTTAAGGCTATGAACTTTCCTCTTAACACTGCTTTTGCTGTATCCCAGAGGTTTTGATAGGTTGTGACACTCTTATCATTGAGTTCAAAGAATTTTAAATTTTCATCTTGATTTCGTGGCTGACCCAACAGTCAGTCAGGAGCAGACTATTTAATTTCCATGAATTTGCATGGTTTTGAACAGTCCTTTTGGAGTTGATTTCCAATTTTATTCCACTGTGGTCTGCGAGAATACTTGATATAATTTCAATTTTCTTAAATTTGTTGAGACTTGTTTTGTGGCCTATTTTATGGTATTTCTTGGAGAATGTACCATGTGCTACTGAAGAGACCGTATATTTAGCAGTTGTTGGGTAGAATGTTCTGTAGATATCTGTTAAGTTCATTTGTTCTAACGTATAGTTTAAATCCATTGTTTCTCTGTTGGCTTTCTGTCTTGATGACCTGTCTAGTGCTGTCAGTGGAGTAAGAAAGTCCCCAGCTATCATTGTGTTGCTGTCTATCTCATTTCCTAGGTCTAGTAATAATTGTTTTATAAACTTGGGAGCTCCAGTGTTAGGTGTATATATATTTAGGATTATGATATTTTCCTGTTGGACAAGGCCTTTTATTATCATATAATGTTCCTCTTTGTCTGTTTAAGTTGTTATTGCTTTAAAGTTTGTTTTGTCTGGTATAAGAATAGCTACTTTTGATTGCTTTTGGTGTCCATTTGCAAGGAATATCTTTTTCCACTTGTTTATGTGAGTCTGTATGTGAGTCTGTATTAGTCTGTTCCCAAGCTGCTAATAAAGACATATCCAAGAATGGGTAATTTCTAAAGAAAAGAGATTTAATTACACATTTCCACATGGCTGGGAAGGCCTAACAATCATAGCAGAAGGCAAAGGAGGAGTGAAGTCATGTCTCACCTGGCAAAAGGCAAAGACCTTGTGCAGGGGAACTCCCATTTATAAAACCATCAGATCTCATGACACTTTTTCACTACCATGAGAACAGTATGGGGGAAACCACCCCCATGATTCAGTTATCTCCACTGGGTCCATCCCACAACACATGGGGATTATGGGAGCTACAATTCAAGATGAGATTTGGGTGGAGGCACAGCCAAACAATATCAGAGTCTTTATGTGTTAGGTTAGTCTCTTCAAGACAGCAGATACTTAGTTAGTGAATTCTTATCCATTCTACCATTCTTTTAAGTGGAGTTTTAGGCCATTTATTTTCAACATTAGCATTGAGATGTGAGGTACTATTATATTTCTTGGGCTATTTGTTGCCTGAATACCTTGTGGGGTTTTTTCACTGTGTTTTTGTTTTATAGGTCCTGTGAAATTTATGCTTTAAGGAGGTTCTATTTTGGTGTATTTCAAAATTAGGATTTTTTCTAAGATTTAGAGTTACTTTTAGCAGTTCTTGTAGTGCTGGATTAGTAGTGGCAAATTCTCTCAGCATTTGGTTGTCTGAAAAACACTGTATCTTTCCTTCATTTATGAAGCTGAGTTTTACTGGATACAAAATTCTTGGTTGATAATTATTTTGTTTAAGGAGGCTGAATATAGGATCCCAATCTTTTCTCGCTTGTAGGATTTCTGCAGAAATCAGTTAATCTGATAGATTTTCCTTTACAGGTTACCTGATGCTTTTGTCTCACGGCTCTTAAGAATCTTTCCTTCATCTTGACTTTAGATAACCTGATGACTATGTCCCTAGGCAATGATCTTTTTGTGATGAATTTCCCAGGTGTTGTTTGTGCCTCTTGTATTTGGATGTCTAGATCTCTAGAAAGACTGGGGAAGTTTTCTTTATTTTCTCAAATAGGTTTTCCAAACTTTAGATTTCTCTTCTTCCTTGGGAACACCAGTTATTGCTAGGTTTGGTCATTTAACATAATCCCAAACTTCTTGGAGACTTTGTCCATTTTTTAAATTCTTTTTTGTTGTTGTTGTTGTTGTCTTTGTTGGGTTGAGTTAATTTCAAAGCCTTATCTTTGAGTTCTGAAGCTCTTTCTTCTACTTGTTCAATTCTATTGCTGAGATTTTCCAGCATATTTTGCATTTTTCTAAGCGTGTCCTTCACTTCCAGGAGTTGTGATTGTTTGTTATTTATTATATCCATTTCACTGAAGATTTTTCCCTTCATATCTTGTAATGTTTTATTTCATTAAGTTATACTTCACCTTTCTCTGGTGCCTCCTTGATTAGCTTCATAATCAACTTTCTGAATTCTTTTTCTGGCAGTTCAGAGATTTCTTCTTGGTTTGGATTCATTGCTGGTGAGCTAGGGTAATCTTCTGGGTGTGTTCTGTTCTTTATTTTGTCATATTACCAGAATTGTTTTTCTGGCTACTTTTCATTTTGGTAGATTATTTCAGAGGGAGGATCTAGGGCTCCAGGACTGGTGTTCAGATTATTTTGTCTCACAGGGTGCTCCCTTGATATGATGCTCTCTCCATTCCCCTAGGGATGTGGCTTCCTGAGAGCCATGTTGTAGTGATTGTTATTTCTCTTCTGGATCTATCCACTCATTAGAGTTACTAGGCTCCAGGCTGGTACTGGGGAGTGTCTGCACATACTTCTGGGATGTGAACTGTCTTCAGGTCTCTCTACCATGAATACCAGCACCTGCTCCAGTGGAGGTAGCAGGGGAATGAAGAGGATCCTGTCAGGGTCCTTTGTTGTAGTCCTTGTTATGTTGCACTAGTTCTGTGTTGGGTGGAGAATGGCCAAAGTTTAAAAATTAAAAAATAATAGATGTTGGCACAGACGTGATGAAAAGGGAACACTTTTACACTGTTGGTGAGAACATAACCTAGTACAACCACTATAGAAAACAGTATGAAAAATTTTTAAAGAACTAAAAGTAGAACTACTATTTGATTTAGCAATCTCACCACTGGGTATCTACCCAGAGGAAAAAGCCATTATATGAAAAAGATGAAGACACTTGCACACATATGTTTATAACAGCATAATTCACAATTGCAAAAATATGGAACCAGCCTAAATGCCCATCAACCAAAAAATGGATAAAGAATGGGACATATGTACATATCACATGCACACATATGTATTTTATATATATATATATGGAACCAGTCTATATGCCCATCAACCAATGACTGGATAAAGAATGGGATATATATAATAAGTGGGATATATATATATACACACACACACGGAACCAACCTAAATGCCCATCAACCAACAACTGGATAAAGAATGGGCTATATATATAATAAATGGGATATATACACACACATATATATATATATATAAAACAGAATACTACTAAGCCATAAAAAGGAATAAAATAATGGCATTTGTAGCAACCTGGATAGAGTTGGAGAGCATTATTCTAAATTAAGTAACTCAGGAATGGAAAATCATGCATTGTATGCTCTCATTTATAAGTGGGAGCTCAGTTGTGAGGATGCAAGGGCATAAGAATGATATAATGGCATCTGATGACCCAAGGGGAAGGATGGAAGGGGGTAAGGGATAAAAGACTATACATTGGGTAGACAGTATACTGCTGAAGTGATGGGTGCACCAAAATCTCAGAAGTCACCACTAAAGAACTTATTCATGTAACCAAAAACCACCTGTTCCCCCAAAACTATTGAAATAAAAAAATTGTTGTGAATATTTTTTAAAAGAATGTACATAATGAACATAAAACAAAAGATCTTTAAAAAAAATTTAAGTAAGTCCCTGTTTCTCCCTAGAAGGGGTTTATGCCATACATCAAGTTCCCCAACTTTTATAGCTACCTCCTGAAGAACTCTAACCTAAACCTCTCAGCTCTGGGAGCAGAGCATACACAAGTCTCCCTAAATCAGAGACCAAATAGGCAGTTTTATTTATTTGAGATGAGGTTCTGAGGAGGTTTCAAGATGGCCAAATAGGAACAGGTCCAGTCTACAGCTCCCAGAGTGAGCAATGCAGAAGATGGGTGATTTCTGCATTTATAACTCAGGTACTGGGTTCATCTCACTGGGGCTTGTTGGACAGTGGATGCAGCCCATGCAGCATGAGCCAAAGAAGGGCAGGGCATCACCTCACCTGGCAAGCACAAGGGGACAGGGAAGTCCCTTTCCTAGCCAAGGGAAGCCATGACAGATTGTACCTGGAAAATCAGGACACTCCCACCCTAATACTGCACTTTTCCAATGGTCTTAGCAAAAGGCCCACCAGGAGATTATATCCCACAACTGGCTTGGAGGGTCCCATGCCCATGGAGCCTCGCTCACTGCTAGCACAGCAGTCTGAGATGGAACTGCAAGGCAATAGCGAGGCTGGGGGTGGGGCATCCACCATTGCTGAGGCTTGAGTAGGTAAACAAAGCAGCTGAGAAGCTCAAACTGGGTGGAGACCACCACAGCTCAGAGGCCTGCCTGCCTTTGTAGACTCTACCTCTGTGGGCAGGGCATAGCTGAACAAAAGGCAGCAGAAACTTCTGCAGACTTAAATGTCCCTGTCTGACAGCTTTGAAGAGAGTAGTGGTTCTCCCAGCATGGAGTTTGAGATCTGAGAACGGACAGACTGCCTCCTCAAGTGGGTCCCTGACCCCTGAGTAGTCTCACTGGGAGGTACCTCCCAGTAGGTGCCAACTGACATCTCATACAGCCAGATGCCCCTCTGAGATGAAGCTTCCAGAGGAAGGATCAGGCAGCAACATTTTCTATTCCACAATGTATGCTGTTCTGTAGCCACCACTGGTGATAACCAGGCAAACAGGGTCTGGAGTGAACCTCCAGCAAACTTCAACAGACCTGAAGCTGTGGGTCCTGACTGTTAGAAGGAAAAATAACAAACAGAAAGGACATCCACACCAAAACCCCATCTGTACATCACCATCATCAAAGACCAAATGTAGATAAAATCACAAAGATGGAGAGAAACCAGAGCAGAAAAGCTGAAAATTCTAAAAATCAGAGTGCCCCTTCTCCTCCAAAGGAATGCAGCTCCTCAATAGCAACAGAACAAAGCTGGATGTAGAATGACTTTGACGAGTGGAGAGAAGGCTTCAGACGACTGGTAATAACAAACTTTGCCAAGCTAAAGGAAGATGTTCAAACCCATCTCAAAGAAGCTAAAAACCTTGAAAAAAGATTAGATGAGTGGCTAACTAGAAGAAACAGTGTAGAGAAGACCTTAAATGACCTGACGGAACTGAAATCCATGGCACAAGAACTACATGTTACATGCACAACCTTCAGTAACCAATTCGACCAAGTGGAAGAAAGGGTATCAGTGATTGAAGATTAAATGAATGAAATGAGGCAAGAAAAGAAGTTTAAAGAAAAAAGAGTAAAAAGAAACAAACAAAGCCTCCAAGAAATATGGGACTATGTGAAAAGACCAAATCTACATCTGATTGGTCTACCTGAAAGTGACGGGGAGAATGGAACCAAGCTGGAAAACACTCTTCAGGATATCATCCAGGAAGACTTCCCCAACCTAGCAAGGCAGACCAACATTCAAATTCAGGAAATACAGAGAACACAAGAACACCACAAAGATACCCCTCGAGAAGAGCAACACTAAGACACATAATTGTCAGATTCACCAAAATTGCAATGAAGGAAAAAATGTTAAGGGCAGTCAGAGAGAAAGGTTGGGTTACCCACAAAGGGAAGCTCATCAGACTAACAGTGGATCTCTCAGCAGAAACTCTACAAGCCAGAAGAGAGTGGGAGCCAATATTCAACATTCTTAAAGAAAAGAATTTTCAACCCAGAATTTCATATCCAGCCAAACTTAGCTTCATAAGTGAAGGAGAAATAAATTCCTTTACAGACAAGTAAATGCTTAGAGATTTTGTCACCACTAGGCCTGCCCTACAAGAGCTCCTGAAGGAAGCACTAAACCTGGAAAGGAACAACCGGTACCAGCCACTGCAAAAACATGCCAAATTGTAAAGACTATCGATACTAGGAATAAACTGCATCAACTAATGAGCAAAATAACCAGCTAACATCATAATGACAGGAGCAAATTCACACATAAAAATATTAACCTTAAATGTAAATGGACTAAATGTTCCAATTAAAAGACACAGACTGGCAAATTGGAGAAAGAGTCAAGACCAAACAGTGTGCTGTATTCGGGAGACCCATCTCATGCGCAGAGACACACATAGGCTCAAAATAAAGGGATGGAGGAAGATCTACCAAGCAAATGGAAAACAAAAAAAAAGCAGGGGTTGCAATCCTAATCTCTGATAAAACAAACTTTAAACCAACCAAGATCAAAAGAGACAAAGAAGGCCATTACATAATGGTAAAGGGATCAATTCAACAAGAAGAGCTAGCTATCCTAGATGTATATGCACCCAATACAGGAATACCTAGATTCATAAAGCAAGTCCTTAGAGACCTACAAAGAGACTTAGACTCCCACACAGTAATAATGGGAGACTTTAACACTCCACTGTCAACATGAGACAGATCAATGAGACAGAAAGTTAACAAGGATATCCAGGAATGGAACCCAGCTCTGCACCAAGCGAACCTAACAGACATCAACAGAACTCTCCACCCCAAATCAATACAATATACATTCTTCTTAGCACCACATCGCACTTATTCCAAAACTGACCACAAAGTTGGAAGGAAAGCACTCCTCAGCAAATGTAAAAGAACAGAAATTATAACAAACTGTCTCTCAGACCACAGTGCAATCAAACTAGAACTCAAGATTAAGAAACTCACTCAAAACCAGTCAACTACATGGAAACTGAACAACCTGCTCCTGAATGACTACTGGGAACATAACAAAATGAAGGCAGAAATAAAGATGTTCTTTGAAACCAATGAGAATGAAGACACAACATACTAGAATCTCTGGGACACATTTAAAGCAGTGTGTAGAGGGAAATTTATAGCACTAAATGCCCACAAGAGAAAGCAGAAAAATCTAAAATTGACACCCTAACATCACAATTAAAAGAACTAGAGAAGCAAGAGCAAACACACTCAAAAGCTAGCAGAAGGTAAGAAATAACTAAGATCAGAGCAGAACTGAAGGAGATAGAGACACAAAAATCCTTCAAAAAATCAATGAATCCAGAGCTGGTTTTTTAAAAAGATCAACAAAATTGATAGACCACTAGCAAGACAAATAAACAAGAAAAAAGAGAAGAATCAAATAGATGCAATAAAAAATGATAAAGGGGATATCACCACCAATCCCACAGAAATACAAACTACCATCAGAGAATACTATAAACACCTCTATGCAATATCTGAAATTGAGGCAATAATTAAGAGCCTACCAACCAAGACAAAATCAGGAAGAAGTTGAATCCCTGAATAGACCAATATCTGAAATTGAGGCAATAATTAAGAGCCTACCAACCAAAAAACATCCAGGACCAGACGATTCACAGCCAAATTCTACCAGAGGTACAAAGAGGAGCTGGCACCATTCCTTCTGAAACTATTCCAATGAATAGAAAAAGAGGGAATCCTTAACAGGATTTCCTTAACAGGAAATGTTCCTGTTAAGATAAAAGATTGCAGAGACCAAGGTTCTTTTGAAATCTTAGTGACTGCCCTTAGAGACAATAAATGACAAATGTTTCCTATTCAGATATTTAAAAGGTGATAGACTCTTACTTAATCTCTTCAGAATTGGGAGGGCATGAAAGAGAAAGATCTAGCTATGTTATTAAAGATTCTTTGTAGATGCACATTTTCCCCCACAAAGAACAGCTTCACAGTACCATTTCAAAACAAGCCAAAGAAACATGTTTTGGAAAATATTTTGGTTTTGTTCTTTGTCATGTACTGTTATGCCAGAGTCAGATTGGAAAGTAAGTCATGATATATAGGGTTAAATAAAACCCATCTGATGAGAATTTGTAGTTTGTAGGGCATCAATCCCCAGACCCCTTAGATAGGAATTTGAGCTAGATAAAAAAAAAAATTAGAGCTTAGTTCACATTACTCAGTCACAGGTATTTCTTTATAGTAACACAAATGGTCTAAGGCAGCCTGTAAGTTAATAACTGGGCCAGAGACCACTAATTGTCCACCAAAGCCCTCTCCCCACCTCATTTAGGCACACAGCTAGACAACATTGCTGACCCACTAATGCAGTCAGGAGTGCAGCTAAATAAGTTCTATCCAATAGAACCTGAAAAGTGATGTGAGTCACGTGCAGGCCTGACCATAAAAGCCTCCTGTGCACACACTCCAAACCCTGCCTGGGTGCAGATAATGCAGAGACCTTAGCTGATATTCCTGAATGACAAGATAACTGCCACCCACCAACCTGACACTACTCAGCACCACCACCTGATGTTGATTAAGCCCTTGGAGTTTTCTGGACCTATCCTAACATAACAAACTGAGTTGTTCAGCTTTCTAGCAGGACAATTTGGCCTCCTCCTTGAAAATGTAATGTGCATCCCAGAGAGCCAGCAATTCTCCTGTTTACCTCTCCTGAAGTAATATTGCAAATGGCCCAACAGTGATGTATACAAAGACACTGCAGCGTTGTTTATCATATAAAACATTATTTGCAATGTACCCAAAAAAGGTCTACCTAAACACAATGGAACGTTGCTTATATGGAAGATGTGGGAGATAAGAGAAGAATGAAGACAAGCCAGGCGTGGTGGCTCACACCTGTAATGCCAGCACTTTGAGAGGCCAAGGCTGACGGATCTCTAGAAGTCAGAGTTCAAGACCAGCCTGGCCAATATGGTGAAACCCTATGTCTACTAGGGTTTCACCTAGTACAAAAATTAGCTGGGCTTGGTGGCACATGCTTGTAATCCCAGCTACCCAGGAGGCTGAGGCAGGAGGATCACTTGAACCTAGGAGGCAGAGGTTGCAGTGAGCTGAGATTGTGTCACTGCACTCCAGCCTGGGCAACAGAGTGAGACTCCATCTCAAAAAAGAAAAAAAGAATAAAGACAAAATAAATAAACAAATGAGACTGTACATGGATCAGTGATGAAACAAAGAGTATAATTAGCTCAATCTTGAGATTGATACATACACACACACATTTTGGTGCATGTGTAAAATAAAATACTATGAAAAAGTTAAAAGAATGGACACATCTACATATACTGACATTGAAAAAGCTCCAAAATATATTGTTAGTTAACCAAAAAAGCAAGTTGCAAAACATAATACTGTAAATGAAAAAAAAAAAAAAAACTTGTAGATTGAATCCACATATTTAGGTGTTTCCACCAACCCTCCATAACTCAGACATTGACCTCTTTGAATTTAGTGGAAAATGTTCTCTGCTGCTACAGGGATCATCAAGGGGAGAAAAGGGGCCAATTAGTTCTTCTTTCTGTAAGTTTTGATGATCATTCAGCCCTCTGCCCTCTGGGCCCGCACCCAGGTTTTATGGCATGGTGACAGCCTTTAGCAACTAATTATACCCTAAGGAGCGGAGGCAGAGAGTTAGGAAAAGTTTTCAAAGAAGCAAATTAATGTCATCCTCTAAGGGGTTCTTCAGAGCTACCTGAGAACTTCTTTTACCTCCGTGAGATTCTCAGCAGCTCCAGCTACATAATTAAAGGCATGATTGGAGGCTAGGAAAAAACATTCTCACTAAATGTTCAGGTCACTGATAAGCCAGGACTTAGGGCTCCAGATTCCTCCTGTAACCTTACTGCAGGCCAAAATTAGACATAATCTTTAACTAGCACCCCTTTAAGGTCCATAACAACACATTTGGAAGCAGCTGGGCCACTGTGCCAATGCAGAAAAACAGCGGCCATTCATTTGTCCTCTACTCCTTCCCCACACAGGTTGCTCTGGAAGCAGAGAGGACACTGCCATTTATGGAATCCCTGCTGTGCACTAGACCCTGGGCTGAGCACTTTATTCAACCTCCTGACACACATGGCAGAGAATGCCAATACCCACCAACATCCAGTTATCTTCTTCCTGGGCATGCAGCTAAATGCCATTTCCCTATCAATGGAATGTGGATGAGAGTCATACACAGATGTCCCTTGGTATCCACAGGGGATTGGTTCCAGGACGCTGGTGGACACCAAAATGTATGGATGCTCAAGTTCTTCACATAAAGTAGTGTCGCATTGTCATATAAACTATGCACATCCTCCTGTGACATTAAATCATCTAGATTACTTATAATACCTAATACAGTGCAAATGCTATCTAAATGGTTGTTATATTGTATCTTTTATTTTATGTTTTATTATTATATTGCTATTATTTTTATTTTTTATTTTAAATGTTTGTGGGTTTTATTGATGGATATTTTTCTCTAAATATTTTCAATCTGCAACTGGTTGAATCTGCGAAGGCAGAACCAGTGAATACAGAAAATCGACTGTATGTCACTTTCCAACTTGTCCATAAAAACCGCCC
Organism: Papio anubis; assembly: GCF_008728515.1. Taxonomy (NCBI): domain Eukaryota; kingdom Metazoa; phylum Chordata; class Mammalia; order Primates; family Cercopithecidae; genus Papio; species Papio anubis. The sequence goes on from NC_044987.1 coordinate 101,335,496, forward strand.
ACACGTTGTCTTTGGCCTTCTCTTCTTTGTCTACCAGCTGAATGGTGACACTTTGGGTGACCTTGAGTATTGAGGAAACCTGCCCCCAATATTTCAACGTAGGTTCTTTCTATTTTCCATAAGTGTCGGCTGGCTGAGAAATAAAGAGAAAGAGCACAAAGAGAGGAATTTTACAGCTGGGCCGCCAGGGGTGACATCATATACTGGGAGGACCATAAGGCCCACCTGAGCCTCAAAACCAGCAGGTTTTTATTAAGGATTTCAAAAGTGGAGGGGTGTACGAACAGGAAGTAGGTACAAAGATCACATGCTTCAAAGGGCAAAAAGCAGAACAAAGATCACATACTGCTGAGGAAACACGACAAAGGGCAAAAGGCAGAACTCCTGATAAGGGTCTATGTTTAGCGGTGCACGTATTGTCTTGATAAATATCTTAACAGAAAACAGGGTTTGAGAGCAGAGAACCAGTCTGACCAAAAATTTACCAGGATGGAGTTTCCCAATCCTAATAAGCCTGAGGGTACTGCAGGAGACCAGGGCATATTTCAGTCCTTATCTCAACCGCATAGGACAGACATTCCCAGAGCGGCCATTTATAGACCTCCCCCCAGGGAATGAATTCCTTTCCCAGAGTATTAATATCAATATTCCTTGCTAGGAAAATAATTTAGTGATATCTTCCCTACTTGCACGTCCGTTTATAGGCTCTCTGCAAGAAGAAAAATATGGCTCTTTTTGCCCGACCCTGCAGGCAGTCAGACCTTATGGTTGTCTTCCCTTGTTCCCTAAAAATCGCTGTTATTCTGTTCTTTTTCAAGGTGCACTGATTTCATATTGTTCAAACACACGTTTTACAATCAATTTGTACAGTTAACATAATTATCATAGTGGTCCTGAGGTGACCTACATCCTCAGCTTATGAAGATAACAGGATTAAGAGAATAAAGTAAAACAGGCGTAAGAAATTATAAAAGTATTATTTGGGAACTCACAAATGTCCATGAAATCATCACAATTTATGTTCCTCTGCTGCGGCTCCAGCTGGTCCCTCTGTTTGGGGTCCCTGACTTCCCGCAACACTTGAGAGGTTTAGGTTAAAGGTTGTACAACCCCTACCAGTCTAGGTTCTTGAGTGGCTGCCAACCACATGAAACTGGGGTATGAGAATAGGCCATTGAGATCAAGGGGTTGTTTATTATGCAGCCATTAATTTACTCCAATTCCTACAATCTATCTCACCACCTGGAAAATAAAAATTAAATCACATCTTTTTTTTTAATCCAAATAACAGCTCAAGGCCTCACCTGTCTTATTGTCAGGAAGTCCATTCTCTCTCACACAAAGCCAGACCCCATCTACATCCCAAATTGTCCAAGAACTTCCCAGGAACACTCAGTCAAAAGGACTCCTGCTTCCAAAAAGTCATGTGGAAAGAGAGGACATTAAAAATCTGACCAATCCTTGTTTTCAGTCATTACCATGCAGTTGGTCCCATATAATCTGGTGGGCATGTGTCTTCTGCCCACTGCTACAGCAATGCTGCTGCAGGTCTGACTTCCGCCATGCCATGGTTAGCTTCCATACTTGTGCTCCAAGGTCATTGTTCTCTTTGTTCATTCTCACATGCTCAGCTATTGATCCCCAAACACAGTGGTCTAGGATGGTTGGATCCAGAGAAGCTTCCAGCTCCAGCACATGCTGCACCAAATCAAGCCTCCTATGCAAACCTCAGTCCTGAGCCTACAGCATCAACACAGGTACCCCTTTCCCTCATGGTAGGATCCCCTTGGGGCTTTTAATATTCTTCTAGGCAGATGGATCATAGTGAACATCTCCCTGAACCACCAAAATAGGTTTCCTTAATTGCAAATCTCAGAGAGCAAAAGACAGGGTCTCACTGGACATGGTGGCTCACACCTATAATCCCAGCACTTTGGGAGGCCGAGGTGGGCAGATCACCCAAGGTCAGGAGTTCGAGACCAGCCTGGCCAACATGGTGAAACCCTGTCTCTACTAAAAATACAAAAATTAGCCAGGCATGGTGGTGGGCACCTGTAATCCCAGCTACTCAGAAGGCTGAGGCAGGAGAATTGCTGGAACCTGGGAGGCAGAGGTTGCAGTGAGCCAAGATTGCACCACCGCACTCCAGCCTGAGTGACAGAGTGAGACTCCATCTCAAAAACAAAACAAAAGACAGGGTCTCATCCCTTCCTTTCCTGAAAGCCCCTTGCTCTGGATGAAAATCCATCTCTACCCAGGGGAGAGTAGTCTGCCTCAGGAAACACATAATAGGTTCCTACATCAGTCTCTGGACTGTTAAACAGGGCATTCAGTTAACTTCTTAGAACAGAGACACTACTCCAAGGAAACTTTCTGCCTCTGTCTATATAAAGGCTAGCAGTTCATCTTGAAAATGCACACACTATCTCATTTAAAACTATAAATAAATGCTATCATGGTTCTCAGTTTGCAGATGAAGAACCAGAGATTCAAAGAGGCGGGGTGGCTTGCCTGCAGCATCACACCTAGCAGATGGTCAGCCAGGACCATCTAATGCCAAAGCCTAAAGCTTGTACCTAAACCCACCTCCCTGCCAGTCCCACGAGTCTGCCAGGTACCTTTCACATTTCTCTTCCCCGCCCAACCCCTTTCCTAGGTTTTCCTTTTCCCCTTCCCAGCTTCTCTGCTCCCAAGTGATCCTGTGTCTCCTGACCCTGCTACTTATGCTAAGTCAGCAGGAATGTCAGCATCTGAAAGCTGCATCTTAGGAGTAACTCCCTCTTGCAAAGCTGGGGTGGAGTCATGGACAGAGCCCAGATTTTTAAGCCAAATAGATGGGAGCTCAATTCCCAGGCTTGCCATTTACTAGCTGTGTGGCTTTGGCAAGATACTAATTATTTCCACTTTTTTAATAAGGACTTCACAGGGGCTGACAGAAATTGATGATTGTTGCATTTTCCTGCTAAACCAATCTATGCTTTGTTCCTTCTGCTTCCCTCCCATCAAACCAACAGATATGACTGGGTGCAATGCCTCACGCCTGTGATCCCAACACTTTGGAAGGCCAAGGTGGGAGGATCACTTGAGGTCAGGAGTTCAAGACCAGCCTGGCCAACATGGTGAAACCCCATCTCTACTGAAAATACAAAAACTTAGCCAGGCATGGTGGCATGCATCTGTAATCCCAGCTACTTGGGAGGCTGAGACATGAGAATCACTTGAACTCGAGAGGTGGAGGCTGCAGTGAGCCGAGATTGTGCCACTGCACTCTAGCCTGGGCAACAGAGTGAGACCCTGTCTCGAAATGTGTATATATATGTATGTGTGTGTGTGTGTCAAACTCAGAGGTCTATAATAATTTTAATATTTTATGTGGAGGGCAGGCCCTGGCTATAAAAAGTTCTAGTTTGGTTACAACTGTTAAAATAGACTTTTTTGAACCTCTCATATGAAAATAATCTGGAAAGCCAAGTTTAGTGGAAAGAGAAAGGGATTTCTAAATTTCAAAAAACTGTCTTTACTTATCCAGAGAATGTCCAGGTGCAGTGGCTCAAAGCATAGTCCCGGTACTTTGAGAGGCCAACGCAGGAGGATCGTTTGAGCCTAGGAATTTTAGACCAGCATGGGCAACATGGCAAGAACCTGTCTCTACAAAAAAAAAAAAAAAAAAAACCAATTGCCAGACATGGTGATGTGCACCTGTGGTCCCAGGTACTCGAGAGACCGAGGTGGGAGGATTGCTTGAGCCCTGAGCCCAGGAGGTCAAGGCTGCAGTTAGCCTGAGCCAGGTTTGCACCACTGCATTCTAGCCTGGGAACACAGCGAGACCCGGTCTTTAAAAAAAAACTTTTTTTTAAGAGGAAAGCTCAGAATCTGAGCACACAATTTTATTGTAACCGAGGGTAGAGAAAACTGAGGATAAAACAGGGAGGGCATGAAGAGGCCCTGGCTGGATATGCAGTGGAAAGAGACATTCAGAGAGGATGAGACTGGAGTCCCTGAGGACACTACCTGGGCCCCTGACAAAGATCCATCCCAGCATCCCACTCTCTTGCAGGGGAATTGGGACTCAAGGCAACAAAAAGTCAGGAAGAAATTCCAGATAAGGCTGAAAAAGATGTTGAGAACATCCAGATAGGAGCTTTGCCCCACTTCCAGCACAGTACAGGAGCAGCAGAGCTGCATCGGTGAAAGCAGAGCTGCAGTGGGGATGTGCGAGAGACCGGGAACTTCCCATGTACCCTATCCCAGGGATGCTGAGCAGCCACACAGACCATGAAACTTGAGGTCCAGACAAGGAGGCAGCCTAAAGCAGGGTCCTCAATAATGGATTGAGGACAATCATTAATTAATGATTAATTAATCCTCTGTAATGACAGAGTCCACGGCCAGGAGCAACAAACATGGCCAAGGGGAAAGGGACACTCATTTCATCTCCATCAGATTCAGCAATAACAGGCAACACCTGGAGATACACAGGGTAGGATATATCAGCAAGAGCCAGTGAAAGCCACAGAATGGCCTGAAGACCAGAAGGGTTTCCACCCCACCGCTATGAGAAGACACAGGCTTCCCCCTCCTCTAGCCTCCATCTTAAAAAAAAAAAGGAAGCTGGGCATGATGGCCAGCGCTTGTCATCCCAGCTACTCAGGAGGCCAAGGTGGGAGGATCACTTGAGCCCAGGAGTTCAAGACCAGCGTGGGCAACATTGCAAGACCCCATCTCAAAAAAATTTAAAAATTTGAAAAAAATCAAAGGAGGAGAGTGAATGGAGAAAACTTTCAAGACTGAGCATTTACCAAAGAGAACCTGAGTTAGCCTAAAAAACAATTGGTTTTTTTTTTTTTTAACTTTTAAGTTCAGAGATCCATGTACAATTTTGTTGTACAGGTAAACGTGTCACAGGGGTTTGCTGTACAGATTATTTCATTACCCAGGTGGGTATTAAGTCTGGTATCCACTAGTTATTTTTCCTGATCCTCCCCCTCCTCCCAGCCTCCACCCTCAAGCAGGCCCCAGCATGTGTTGTTACCCTGTATGTGTCCATGTGTTCTCATCATTTAGCTCCCACTTACAAGTGAGAACATGTGGTATTTGGTTTTCTGTTCCTGTGTGAAAAACAGTTTTTAGGCCGGGTACGGTGGCTCAAGCCTGTAATCCCAGCACTTTGGGATGCCAAGACAGGCGGATCATGAGGTCAGGAGATCGAGACCATCCTGGCCTACACAGTGAAACCCCATCTCTACTAAAAAATACAAAAAACTAGCTGGGCGAGGTGGCGGGCGCCTGTAGTCCCAGCTACTCGGGAGGCTGAGGCAGGAGAATGGCGTAAACCCGGGAGGCAGAGCTTGCAGTGAGCTGAGATCCGGTCACTGCACTCCAACCTGGACGACAGAGCGAGACTCCGTCTCAAAAAAAAAAAAAGAAAAAGTTTTTAACCAGAAAACACTGAATCGCCTTTAACAGACAAGTCCATGCTTTCCACAGCCCTTCGCCATCAGCAGGAAGGGGCATGAAAGCAAGATGAGATCAGCCCCAAACGATCCAGGGTGCTGTTCTGAGGGTACTCTGCTGAGCTGCAGGGCACATTTTGGAACCCGCAACAAACTCATCTCCTAGGATTAATAGAACATCTGTCAATGCTCGACAGTGTCAAGCCCCACCCAGAGCAGGCACTCCGTGAACATCAGCTTGTCCTCCTCCTCCAAGGTTGGAATTTTATGCAATCCAAGTGTTTGGCTGGAAGGCTCTTCCTGACACCCTGTAACTGTACTATGGTGGAGGAGGCCTGCTCCATCCATGTATTCTTGTACTCAGGCGTGCATGCATTCAGCAAACGCACTGTGTATCCAGATGCCAGGCCGTGTGCTGGCCTCCGGGTATCCAGGGATAAATGAGAAATAGCTCCTGCCCCCCAGAATTGTAAAGCCACAATTACAATCCTGTGTTCCAAACGCTATGATAAAAATAGTAGCCAACATTTACTTATTACTTACTGTGTTTCAGACATTACCTTTTCTCTTAACGTTGACAACAGCTCTATGTGGGAGAGCCAGCTGGGCCCCAAGGGCATGTGTGAGATTCTATGGTAGCACAGTCTAAATAGAAAAGAGTAAGAGAAGGCTTTCTAGAGTGAGGAATGCCTAAAGCAGAGTTTGGCCAAGGAAAGGGGAAAGGATACAAGAATTTGAGCAAAAGGAAGATAATCTTGTAAGATACAATAAATCTTTCTGAGTTTCTCTTCAAAGGATTTAGCCTGTTAACTTCCTTATCCTTTGTTCTCAAACTCAACTTTCTTGTTCTTCCTTGCCCCTAGTTACCGTAAACAGCCTACCCCATTCCCGTTAGCGCTAATCAATAACTCATATCTGTTCCCTTGGTGACCTCTACCCATTGTTCCCCCAAAACTGCACGTCTCACACACTGCACCTTTGTACCTCACATCCCTCTCCCCTTCTATATTTAGGAAAATATGTATAAGTAGCCAATTGGGTCAGCTCGGATTTTGCAGTCTGACCCCAGACCATGGGGGAGTGACACTGTGTTAAGGATAAAAACTCCCTGGTCTCCTTTGTTCTCTGTGCTCTTGTGATTTTGACTGACACAAGTGACACCCTTCTGCAGAAGTAAATTGCCTTGCTGAGAAAATTAAACTTTTGCCTGAGTGCTGGTTTTACTTCACGGCACTGAGCATTTATTCCTGCAGCATTTTATATCCAACAATCTCTTGTATAGCAAATCAAGTGTAAGTGGTTTATTATGGCTGAGGGTGGATTCTGAGCAGAATGTAGTGGAGGCAGGCTGGTAGTTGGGACACAGCCATGTCCCATCCACCACCCCAGGTGCCCTCCTGCCTCAGCTGGTTACTATGAAATGACTGAGATGACCCCCTCCCCATCAGAAGCAAATTCAAAGGGCAGATCCGTCTTGTTCTCTGATGCCTTCTTTCCATCTCACTGCCACCAGGACCAACAACATCACACCAGGAGGCAGAGCAGAGGGAGGCACAAACTCACCAGTCACAGTCCAGGAAAGAGGCCTTCCCAGTGGCCAAGGCCAAGCCTTCTCCCCTGAGCTACTCCCATGAGAGGGCTGACCCCTCAGGGGAGTTTGTGCCTCAAAAGGCCCTTCCTTGTGTTGAGCCAAACCTGTCTCCCTGTCACTGTCACAGGTCCTAGGCTGACCTGTGAGGTCACATGAGGCATGTGTCTGTCCCCTCTTGCCCATAGCGGCCTTCCAAACTTTCCAAGAAAGAGCCATGCCATCTCCCTCCCTCCAAAGGTTCTGGAAGTAAGCAAGCATCCACGCCAGGTGGAGTGGATGGGATCAGTGGATTTGTTGAAAGGGCCTTCACAGATTCTTCCCGTGGAGTCTACGGCCCATGTCAGGGAACATGAAATGCCTCAGAAGGACCCTCACACTGCCAAGGCTGCAGGATCAGGGCCTACAGGTCTGGATCAGGTTATCCAAGACAACCATGACACCTGAGCATGCCATTTTGACATGACAAAATTGGTCTCATGACATGACACCTGGTCTCACACCCAAGGCTGCAGCTGTGGAAACACAGAATTCCTTAGATCCTGGATGTGTGGCCCTCGCTAAGTGGGAGACTCGAACAGGTGATCCCAACTTGGGAGGCTGAGGCAGAAGAATTGCTTGAACCCAGGAGGCAGAGGCTGCAGTAAGCCGAGATCATGCCATCACACTCCAGCCTGGGCAACAAGAGTGAAACTCCGTCCCAAAAAAAAAGAAAAAAAAAAAAAAGCAAGTTTCATTAGCCAGGTGTGGTGGCACACACCTGTAGTCCCGGCTACTCAGGAGGCTGAGGTGAGATGATCACTTGAACCCAGGAGTCTGAAGCTAGCGAGCCATGACGGTGCCACTGCACTGCAGCCTGCATGACAGAGTGAGACCTCATCTCTAAAAATAAGATTTTTTAATTTTAAAAAAGAAGCACGTTTAAAAAAATTGAGCACAGAACCAACTCAAGAGGTTAGCAGCCAGGATAGTGGTTAGTTTTGCCAGGGGGTGGCTGAAAGGGGGCACCAAGGTGACTTACGGCATGCCGGTCATATATACTTTTTTTATTTGGGTGCTGGTTATACAGGTGTGTTCATTTTTGGAAAATTCCTCACACTGCCAACCTAGGCTTAGTGCATTTTTCTGTCTGTATCACACTTCAATAGAAATATTACTCAAAGAAGTATGTTAATCTTAAAAAGAAATATGAACATGTTTGGTTCCAGTTTTGCAAAAAGATGAAAGCAAATACATGAAGATGTATGCATGTATGCATATATGGGGTGTGTGTGTGTGTGTGTGTGTGTGGGTGGGTGGGTGGGTGTGGTGTGTTTGCGAGAATTCTAAAGGTTACAGAATTATTTATAGTAAAACGTTAAGAGTGGTATTACCTATGTGGTGGGATGTATTAGCCTATATTAGTTATCTCTTTCTGTGTAACAAATTATCCCAAAATAAAGCAGTTTGAAACAGTAAACATTTATCATCTCAGATGCTTTCTGCAAGTCAAGGAGTCTGGGTAGGCTCTGGCTCGGGGTCTCCCAGGAGCTGCAGTCAAGCTGCCGGCCAAGGCTGCTGTCATCCGAAGGCTGACCTGCTTCCAGGCCCATTCATGTAGCTGTTGGCAGAAGGTTCAGAAGAAGCCCACCACGTGGGCCTCTCACAAGGCTGTTCAGAACATGCCAGCTGGTTTTGGAGAGAGAGAGGCAGGGGAGGGGTCTGGAGGCAGAGAGAGAGAAAGAGCAAGAGAGAGAGAAAGAGAAACTGCACAGTTTTATCTCAGAAGTGCGATGCCATCACCTCTCTGCAATCTACCAGTCACACAGACCAACCCTGCTACAGTGGAGGAGGCGCTACACAAAAGTGTGACTACCAGGCGGGAGGATTATTGGGGACCATCTTGTTGAATGGTGACAACATAGGATTTTTTAATTTTCCTTCTTTTCCTAAATTTTTACACCATGAACATATGTAACAAATTATACGGAAAGCTGCCAGCTGCTGGCAAGGGCGCTTCCTTTGCCCTGTTGTTGGTTTTTAGCCTTCCCTTATGGACCTCCTGGTTCCTTTTCCAATCCTATGTGCTCCACTGCCCTGCCACAGCCTAGCCAAGGATTGCTTCCACAGCCCAGTTCTCTGCCGCCATCTAGTGGCATCATCCAAAACTGCTGGCCCCAACAGCGGGCCATGATTCACCTTTTGGGGTCAGGAGGCTTCACCTGCCTGCAGGAAGGTAAAGCCCAGGCTCTCATGTTGGAGGCCCCAGAGATCTGCCACGTTCAGCCCCAAATAGAGCTGTGAAACCCCAGAAGGGATGGGATGGCTATCAGAACTTGGAAGTTTGGCCAGGTGCCGTGGCTCACACCTGTAATCCCAGCACTTTGGGAGGCCAAGGTGGGTAGATCTCCTGAGGTCAGGAGTTTGAGACCAGACTGGCCAACATGGTGAAACCCCATCTCTACTAAAAAAAAAAAAAAAAATTAGCCAGGAGTGGTTGTAGGTGCCTGTAATCCCAGCTACTCAGGAGGCTGAGGTAGGAGGATCACTTGAACCCAGGAGGCGGAGGTTGCAGTGAGCCGAGATCACACCAGCCTGGGCAACAAGAGCAAAACTCTGGCTCAAAATAAATAAATAAATAAAAATTTAAAATGAACTCTTGGGAGCCTAAATCTTCTCTATTCTTTCTGCCTACTCCCTCCGCTCTCCAGATACCAAAGAGGCCCTGGACTCGCAGACCACGCTCAGCCAGGAACAAAGAGGTAGCCCCTTGTTTTCTACAGCTTTACAGCTCGGAATCTATAACAAAGTGCTAGCAACAGGGGGTGCTCCAAAAACAGCCTGGGGTTCACACTCAGCTTAAAGAATGTTGTAACTTGACTAGTAAATTTTAAAATATACTGTAGCATCTTTTTTTTTTTTTGAGGCAAGGAGGGATAAGTGCTAAGTTTTAAACTGGTTACTCTTAAATAAGTACTCCATATTCATTGGGAGAAATTAGAAACTATAAACAGGTGAAAATTTAAAAAATCCACTCCTAATCCCACTATTATATTATTCTAGAGTTGTGTTTCTTTTCTTCTATACACTTATTTCTTAATGGGATTGTTCTCTGCTTATAGTTCTATTAATTGTTTTTCTCACTTAAGCTTTACACTTTATAAGACCACAGGTGATCATCTGGTTTTTCTTTCCCACGATATCTCAGTTCCTAGGCTATACCTGGGTAAGGCAGTTTTTATCAAACTAAGTGCTAGGGGCAGAGAATGTTGTGCTATTTTGCAGGGTAGCCTCGTTTGGTTATTTTTTTTAGTATGTGGATAACGGGTCCACAATACAGTGTCTCCCTGCCTCCTCTAAACCACCAGTGTGGGCAGAAAAGTTCTGGGACAACTTTGGTCTCAATCAAAACAGGAAGATGATGGATACTTTATCCCCAGCCCAAGCGCTGTTCCTAAGCAGAAAGCCCAGGAGAGCTAACGATACCATACTCTTCAGTGGAGGCCTCTAGAACACAGATATAGGTAAAATTTGCTGTTTTATTTCACATGATAGATACCTCCAGGTTATGTTTATAATTGCTTGTGTTAAGAAATAGACTTTTTTTATTATTATTATTACTTTTTTCCCTCTGTCATCCAGGCTGGAGTGTAGTGGCATGATCTCAGCTCACTGCAACCTCTACCTCCCGGGTTCAAGCAATTCTCCTGCCTCGGCCTGCTGAGTAGCTGGGATTACAGGCGCCCCCCGCCCCCCACCATGCCTGGCTAATTTTTGTATTTTTAGTAGAGACAGGGTTTCGCCATGTCAGCCAGGCTGGTCTGGAACTCCTGACCTTAGGTGATCTGCCTGCCTCAGCCTCCCAAAGTGCTGAGATTACAGGTGTGAGCCACTGCAGCCAGTCTGTTATTTAATGTTGACAATACGTACACCTGTGTATGTGCACACATACACACACACACAGTGTTTAAAAGGTGAGACAGTTTCAGCCAACCACACAGACAGTCCTAGAGCACATTCACCTTCCACAGTTATCAACCTCAACTCACCTCACTCACCCCCACCCACACGCTCCTCAGATTCCAATCACCTGAAGCCTGGCCATTCTCCAAGCAAAGCCTGTAGTCTCCTGCCCTGTACCTGCCCCGCTTTATCTCAACACTAAAAGTCACCCACTCATAATTCTCTGGGCCCGTTACCTCTTCCTTTAAACCTCCTCTAGTAGTTCCTGGCATTCATTTGGCATCTGCATCTCCCAGGCCCCAGCCGCTCCCTTGAGGCTCTCCTCAAGGGCGGGACTTCATCTCCATTCCACTCTGTCTCTGGCAGGCCTATGAGGTGTGCACTGCTGCTGTCCAAACTGTCTCGCTCTCATCTTCCCCCAAAGCAGGGGTTGTTTGGAGGGCGTGTTGCAGAAGATCCTTCATCCTGACAGGGTATAACTGCACTGCCTGCGTGAGACTGATGAGTTGGTGCATCAGGACAGGAAATGCCATTTTTCTTCACGTTTTCATCCTCTAACATGCTCAAGATTTGACTTACATGTACTGCTTGTCTGTCTCCCTTTATCGGCATGTAAACTCCATGAAGACAGAGATTTTTGTCTGTCTTGTTCACCACTGAACCCTCAGCCACTGAGGTACAGTGCCTGGTAAAGGATAGGAACTCAGTAAATCACAATTGAATGAATGCATGAATTTGTCTCACAAAAGAGATCTCACAACAAAATCCTCTTAGTCTGGTTTTTTTTCTGTTTTGTTTTTTTTTTTTCCAAGACAGAGTCTCGCTCTGCTGCCCAGGCTGCAGTGGTGCGATCTCAGTTCACTGCAACCTCCACCTCCCGGGTTCAAGCAATTCTCCTGCCTCAGCCTGCCAAGTAGCTGGGATTAGAGGCGCCCGCCACCACGCTCGGCTAATTTTTGTATTTTTACTAGAAACGGGGTTTCACCCTGTTGGCCAGGCTGGTCTCAAACTCCTGACCTCAAGTGATCCACCCAGCTCAGCCTCCCAAAGTCCTGGGATTACAGGCATGAGCCACCGCACCTGGCACTCTTAGTCTGTTTGAGAGTTTGCATCCGCATATGAGAGAGACAGGCATGAAATTAGAACTACCCTAATTGCCACAGTATCCCAGCAATTCTAGGATTCCTTGCATCCACCAATGAAAGCCCTCTAAAAATCCCAGGGGACCTGCGTATCCCCCACCAACTGGGTATCCATCCACCTGCAGACTCATACCTCCAACCTTCTGGGAACACACACAATCTTAAGATGCACAACCACTTTTTCCAAGCCTTCTCTTCACTAAATTGCCCTGAATATGTGTTACAGGCTGAACTAGGTCCCCTCCAAAACTCATATGGTCAAGTCCCAACTCCCAGTACAACAGAATTTGACTACATTTGAAGAGAGTGTCTTTGAAGAGGTAATTAAGGTAAAATTAGGTAAATAGGGTAGGCCCTGATCCAGTATGATTTGTGTCCTTATAAGGAGATTGGCCGGGAGCGGTGGCTCACGCCTGTAATCCCAGCACTTTGGGAGGACAAGGCAGGCGGATCACGAGGTCAGGAGTTCGACACCAGCCTGACCAACATGGTGAAACCCCATCTCTATTAAAAATACAAAAAAATTAGCTGGGCGTGGTGATGGGCGCCTGTAGTCCCAGCTACTCGGGAGGCTGAGGCAGGAGAATCGCTTGAGCCCAGGAGGCAGAGGTTGCAGTGAGCTGAGATCGTGCCACTGCACTCCAGCCTGGACAACAGAACAAGACTCTGTCTCAAAAAAAAAAAAAAGGAGATTAGGACACAGACACGCAGAGGGAAGACCATGTGAAGGCACGGGGAGAAGACAGCCATCTGTAAGCCAAAAAGAGAGGCCCCTGGAGGGTGGGGCAGGAGAACCACTTGAACCCGGGAGGCAGAGGTTGCAGTGAGCCAAGATCATGCCTCTGCACTCACTCTGGGCAACAGAGTGAGACTCTGTCTCCAAAAAAAAAAAACAGGCCTCACAGGAAACCAACCCTACCCACACCTGGATCTCAGCCACCAAAATTGTAGGAAGAAAATCTCTGTTGTTTAAACTACCAGTTGGTGGTACTTGTTCCAACAGCCCTAGAAAACTAAAACAATCTGGAAATCCCAAAGAGAAATGTTTTTGTTAAGGATGCCCAAGTAAAATGCAGGCCAGTAAACTGCTTGGTACATTGTAAGAAGGAAAAAAAAAGAAGAAGAAGAAAGAAAGAAGCAAAGGCATAATGCATTGACTTTTTTATATTTGGTATTTGTAAGTCTTTAAAAAAATGTTTTCAGGCCATTTTTTCCTTAAAAAAAAAAAAGCAACCAACAGCAATACTCTGTACAAGTATAACAAACATTAGAAATATGCATCATTCCAAAATAGTTACAAGAAAATTACAGTTTAGAGTCCACATCAACACATCCTATTCATATGTGTCCCCAAGGGAGAAAAAGCTACAGTATGTTAAACACACAGCTGCTACACAGTAGTCTGCAAACCCAGAACTTAAAGACTTTTGAGGCAAATCAACCACAGTCACCGAGGCTTGTTTAGCTCAGTAAGTACAATCAAGCATTTCAAAAGAGAACCAGGCTTTTTCATCCCAGATGAAAAACAAACGCGATCGGCTGCAACGCTGACCCCGCCCCTCCATCCCTAACCCCAGGGAGCCTCTGACTCAAGAAAGCACAAATCCAGTGGAGTCAATTCGGCGGAACTCTGGCTGGAGGTCACAGTATGGCCGCGGTGGGCAGACACCAAATGTCATTTCCTGCTGGTGCCGAGATCATCACTAGATTCGACTTCGGAGGCAAAAAAGTGGTGGTTTCCGGGAGATGCTATCAATGGCCCGAATCCCCCAAACGAGCCGGCCACCTAACTTTGGCCCTTCCATTGACACCGAAACCCACACCAGCTGCTTTTCTGTATGCAACTGTCAAAGACTGAGCAGGGCCGCTCACACCATCCCCCCGATTCCATTGGACTCTTCCAATTTGAGCTCATTGTTCCTGGGAGGGGTTGAGGCAGCTCGGAGGCACCCTCCTCTTGCCTCTGACCAACCCCCAGCCTGTGTGTCCTTTATAGTTACACATGAATCTTCCCTTTTCAAGCACTGTGCTATAAATACCCTTACCACCCCCACTGGCCCTGTCCCCAGCCCTTTTCAGGATGCAGAGAAGCATCGTGACCTTCGTGTGACCTGCCCATTTGGAATCCCAGACCGCTCCGCCGCAAGAGTTCCTCCCGTGATCGCTGGGGCCGCTTGCCCATTTCCCAAGCCCACACCAGGCGGAAGGAAAGAGGGTTACTGTGTTTTGCATTTTTATACAATGTGTTTACAATTATGTTGCTTTAATCTTTTAAAGGATTTAATCTTTTAAAGGATTTTTTAGCAACAAGTCCCTTCCTCTGACTTCCCGGTGGCAGTGATGTGGGCAGAGCAGAGCTCAGGAGCTCCCTGGGATTTGCCAGCCATCACAATGGTTTCAGACACATTGGAGGGGAGAGGACCACAGCCCACAGAACTGCTGCCTGAACAGGGACCTATGAATGAAGTACCGACTGCTCCGAGATCTGCATGAGTTGGAGGCAGGCGGGTGTGAAGGTGTGGGAGGAATCCGCCCACGCCCAGCTTCATGCAACGCCCCAAGGACAGCGTGGCTTCCCTGATTCACACCTACTGAGCCAAGGCCCCCTCTGAAGTTAGGTCAAGAGGGCCCGCCCTAGCCTGGCTAACTCATTCCTTTGAGGACCCGATACTCAATGAACTGCTTACTACCAAAAAAAATGCAAAGGATTCAGCAAAAAGTGCAATTTCCATTTGAGAAGTAAGATTCTCCCCAAAACATGACACCACCTTTTCATCCTTTCAGTACCTCAAAGGGAAAGGGAAATAAAAGGCATACAGCACTAACCCTCTGAACTACAGCCAGGGTGTTAAAAAGTGTGGTTCACCCTTTAGAACCCTAAAAGACCCATTAACACGTCCAGTCAGTTATCAAAGTGCCAGTGAGGTGAGGGGCGTGGCAGAGTCAGGAGGGACCAGGAGGCTGGAAGAGCCCGCTCCCATTCTCAACAGGACACACCTGTCCTGTTTACAGCAGGACGCATTACTGTGGAAACAGCCACAGGACTCCAGGGACTTGGTTATTCCTTCATAAAACCTTGTCAACTTCATTGCCTATTGGAGGTTAAACTCAAAACTTCTTCAAAATATAACCTGAGCCACAATATAAAATAAAAAAGAAGAAAAAAATCTTTTCATGTTAATGCCTTAAGAAGTTTACAGATTATGTACCAATAAAATAAATCCACATAAATTCTGAAATTCTTGGTGGACACACACCTGAAGCAAAAAAAAAAATTAATCTACATTTTAAAAATCAAAGTAATTACAGCAGCAGTATAGTGAAAAGAGGTTTTAAAAATAATAATTACATCTTTGATACAAATTCAAACTTTGTACACCTCAATTCATAGGAATGACTGTTTTTAAGAGCTTAGTATATATATATATATATATACAGTAGATTCCGATATGTGTCACGGCAGAGAGAGACAAAAGCCAGTGGACTTCGGGGAAGGAGGGATTAATCTGATGCTGAATTCACGCTGAAGTGTTCACAGATTGCCACGCTTCTGAACATACACACACACATACACACGGACACAGACACTTAAAATGCCAACCTGAGTAAAACGTTACTAAAAACCTAGAACATCATGAATCACTAAGTCACATATTGCACCTTTAAATAATCCTTCATACCAAATACAGACATGAGAAAAAGGATAATACAGGGACAGGAAAAGGATTTCTGTCACTGTAGGATTCCTCTGCTTCTCCCATTCCCACCCACAGAAATTCTCAAGGTGATATTTGAGTCGCCATTCTCACCCAACCAATGGGCTGAAAATGTTGCCAACAGAAGAGTCTTTGGAGAAAACTGGGAGGGAAAAAGGAAGAAAAAATGGAGCACAAATGTACAGGGGGCAGGGGACGTGGGGTCAGGGCAAAGAGGCCTCCCCTGATCAAATGAGAACAGAAATGTTACAGAGGAGGCAAACCTCTGATGCTAAACTACTGTTTAAATATTCCGTATATTCCAATTATGAGATTCAGTACAAAAATATAGATCTCTACTGAGTTTTGCCTGTGGAAGCATAATTCAGAAAAGGCACATGTTCAAATAGAAAACTCATTCGGAAGAGGCGCCACGTACCCCTCCCTGCGCAACCATCATCCACAATTAGGTATTTTCCATCGGCTAGATTCCAAGATACAGTAGGTAAAAATAGACCTCTGATACTTAAAATATATTCAACCCAACACAATCCTGGCTTTAGCATGTGAACCATATAAAATAGTCTTTTTTAAAAAAGAAATTGTTTTGGAAAAAAAATCATAGCTCCCTTTTCCTGGTTTTCCACAATCCTCAAGGGGGGGAAAAAAAAAAAAAGAAAAGTGACCTCATCCCATTGGTCATCAGGAATGCAGGTGATTTGCTCCCCACCCATCCACAGCCCCCGACAGCCCCAATTTGTCATCTGTCACGTGCAGCTTCATGCCCTCAAAATTAGTTCTCACAAAACAGAACAAAGAATTAAGATATTAGACATATAAAAACATGTCGACATCGGGGCCTGTGCCTTCGCTGTGGGTGCGACGGTCTGGTTCACTCCAGAAAGGTTTCTCCTTTGGAATTAGGCGATGTAACCATTGGTCTTTCCGAACGTGGTCACGGGCGCCAGGTTTTCATAGATTGTCATTGCAGTTGTGTTCTGGTAGATGAGATCTACTTTGGAGTCTTTCTGGGATCTGACAATATCCAAAACACACTGATTGAGGAAAACATACTGGTCCTGATAGAAAAAGGAAAGAGAGAGACAGAAAATGAACACGGGTCCCAGAAATGAGCACCCAAAATTATTTTCAAACAGGTAATTCCCCGGCGCCACTCCCAAACCCCATCCACCCAACAGCAAACGGTTCAGGTGAACGTGTTTTGAGACATAACAGCACTGCAGTGAAATCTGAAATCACAGAAGCAAGATGTCCATCGTCGAAGATTCTCAACCAGAAGAGCACACGCCACACCTCCCCTCCCCAAGGAGAAATGCCACAGTCTCGGGGAAGGGCACCGGAAGGAGGAAATGTAGAGGAAAGAAGGCACACGCACATTCGAACAATCAAATGTCCAACAAGATGGCCTTGGCTAGTGAGGCTGTGCAGGGTAAGAATCAACTGTTATGCCCAACCGAGGAGCGAGGTTAAAAGGAGATGATCAGGTGGAGCTGGACGAGGACTACCCTTCAGGCAAGTATATCAGAATCTGCGGGTAGTGATGAAAAAAAGGGGAAATGGGGGTATAAGCTGACACAGAAAAATATCCATGATACTGTAAGAGGAGGAAAAAAAAACACAGAGAAGCAACATATATAAAACAGGATCTGGCCGGGCGTGGTGGCTCATGCCCATAATCCCAGCACTTTGGGAGGCCGAGGCAGGTAGATCGGCTCAGGTTAGGAGTTCGAGATCAGCCTGGCCAACATGGTGAAACCCTGTCTCTACTAAAAATACAAAAATTTGCTGGGCATGGTGGTACATGCCTGTAATCCCAGCTACTCAGGAGGCTGAGGCAGGAGAATCGCTGGAACCCAGGAGGTGGAGGTTACAGTGAGCCGAGATGGTGCCACTGCACTCCAGCCTGGGTGACAGAGCGAGACTCCATCTCAAAAAAAAAAAAACGGATCCAATTTTTTCAAAGTGCTGTGTGTCTGTGTGTGTGTGTGTGTGTCTGTGTGTGTGTGTCTGTGTGTGTGTGTGTTTGTGTGTGTGTGTGTGTGTCTGTGTGTGTGTGTGTGTGTGTGTTTACAGATGTACGTCAAGAGCCTTATAAAGATGGACACCAAACTATAAACATCGGCTACCTCCAGGAAGCAGGACTGGGAAAGGAAGAGTAAGAGAAAAATATATTGAGGCCGGGCACGGTGGCTCATGCCTATAATCCCAGCACTCTGAGGGGCCGAGGAAGGCGGATCACGAGGTCAGGAGATCAAGACCAGCCTGGCCAACATGGTGAAACCCCGTCTCTACTAAAATACAAAAAAAATTAGCCAGGTGTGGTGGCACGCGCCTGTAGTCCCAGCTACTCGGGAGGCTGAGGCAGAGGAATCGCTTGAACCCAGGAGGCAGAGGCTGCAGTGAGCCAAGATCACACCACTGCACTCCAGCCCGGTGACAGAGCAAGAATCCGTCTCAAAAATAAAAATAAAAAGAGAGAGAGAGAGAAATATGTTGTCAAATGCTTTCATATGAATAAGTATTGTTTTGAAAATATAAAAAAGATTAGA
Organism: Papio anubis; assembly: GCF_008728515.1. Classification (NCBI taxonomy): domain Eukaryota; kingdom Metazoa; phylum Chordata; class Mammalia; order Primates; family Cercopithecidae; genus Papio; species Papio anubis. The sequence goes on from NC_044987.1 coordinate 101,353,886, forward strand.
CTCTAGTAGCAGGGATAAGAGTTCTGTGTTTCTCAAAAAAGGATAAAAGATTGAGAAATACTACTTTATATAATCATAGCAGAAAAAAGACAATCTGTCTTTTGACCAACACAGGAGGTGAATTTCACTCTTTCCACAACAACCATCAAGCTCACCCCAGAGCACACAATGTACCCAGGCATCTAGAACATTCCCTGCTAGACTCAAAAACACAGCATATATTCATAGAGTTCTAAATCGGTACAGGACGATAGCCTGATACAAAATTAATATTCTGCTCTCATCCTGGTCAAGGAACATTCACCCCTTTGAGGAAAGCAACTTTGCAATATGTTCTCTGTTGAAAACATGCCTCAAAAACACTGCTTCTCAGTAACATTTTGGGTAAAACCAAATCCAACAGTAGTACAGAAATTATACCGTAGATATTAAGCATTCCTTTTCTTCACTGGTCAGCCACCCTTCTGTAGCTATGATAATTGATATTCTTTTAAATGTACAAGTCTGAGTGAGGATAAATTGCTGTATTAACATTTAAGCGGCATTATGATATGTCACATCATTAATGTTTGATGAGTTTGTTTCCTTAGCTTATTTTAAAGATGGTTAGATCTTAGAAACAAAGAATGGAAAATACCAGTTTTATGAGTTTAAAACCCAGAAGCCAAAGTTCAAAGATGTCCCAAGATTATTTAATGAGTCAGAGGCAGCAAGGTAAAGAATCCTGACACTATCTCTGGTTGTAGTTCCATTACTGACATCAGTACTACTGTCACTTGTACTGGGTAACTTAATTCCAAGTCAGCTTAGAGTCTGCAAAGAAATCCAGTGTTAGTTCACAGCCAAGAGCCAGAAAGATCTGGAAGGGTGACATATTTTAACACGAGTGCATGATACAATGCAACCTTTTAAAAATGGAGGGAAAGGGCCAGGCGCAGTGGCTCACGCCTGTAATTCCAGCACTTCGGGAGGCTAAGGCAGGCAGATCACTTGACGTCAGGAGTTCGAGACTACCCTGGCCAACATGGAGAAACCCCGTCTCTACTAAAAATACAAAAATATAGCTGGGCATGGTGTGCACGCCTGAAATCCCAGCTACTTGGGAGGCGGAGGCAGGAGAATCGCTTGAACCCAGGAGGCAGAGGTTGCAGTGAGACGAGATCACGTCACTGCACCCCAGCCTGGGCGACAGAGCGAGACTCCATCTCAAAAACAAAAAAGAGGGGAAGGGTGGAATGTCAAATACAGATCTTGACCTCACCTCTGTCTGCACCATTAAAGGCCTATGCATTCGAAGGTCATACACAATCCCATACACATCCACGGTGTTCTCATTCTCTATCTGGTAGATGAGACGATCAATGGCAATGAAAGTGCCCGTCCTTCCGACCCCAGCACTGAGAGAAAAGAGAAATAAGCCTATTACAGTGGGTTTCCTCAACTGCAAGCCTCTTAGAGTTCCTCATTTGTACATACATCTTGCTTTCCTTCACTGTCACACTTTGAGGGCAATGTGCAGGATCAGTACACATTTGCTCAGGTGAAGCCTCAGCAAGTCAGACAGCACTAGCTTGGGACTGGGGCCTAAGTCCCAAACTCACATTTGAGTCAAATGCCACATATACAACCCCTTGCTCGAGCTTCTTCAATCTCAGTCCCATTCAAGTTGCCACCATAACCTAGGATGGCATGTTTCATCGATTTATTCCCCACTGGGCAACAGAGCCCCTCCTGTCTTCTGTCCTAAATTAATTCCTTTAGCTTCCAAACTAACTTCTTGTTAGGCGTTGGCAAACTTTTTCAGTAAAGGGCCAGAGAGTAAACATCTTAAGCTCTGCAAACCATATGGTCTCTTTCTGCCGTTGTAGCAGAAAAGCAACCATAAACAATATATAAATAAATGGGCATGCTGTGTTCCTAGAAAATGTTGTTTACAAAAACAGCAGCTGACCAGATTTGATCCATGGGTTACAGTTTGCCAACCCCTGTTTTGGAAGTTCAGGTTTTAGGGAGTAAGTCCATGGTTGCTTATCCAAACCCTTTCCTGAATTCGTACATGCCTATTACATTCCCTCTTAGGCTTTGCTTATGTAAAGTGCTGATAAATATATAATAACATTGGAAATCTGTCGCACATGACGTGCCATCTGCATACCTGCAATGCACCAGAATCGGCGATTCGGGAGGACTCTGCTTCATGTAGTCACGAACGAGGTACCGGAAGTTGATGAGCAGGTCAGTGGTGTCCGGAACACCATGGTCTGGCCAGGAGGTGAAATGGAACTGTCTCAGAGGGTGACTTTCACTTGTCTGGATCTAAAAGCCCAGAAAATGAGTTAGATCCAGACAGAAAGGCCGCCTAACAACATCAAAAAGGCAGGGGAAATCAAGCACAGCCTGAGTAGTAACCGGGAGTTGTAATGACTAAAAATGAAACTTCACATTTGCACAGCAGCTGATAAAGTGCTTGCTCATCAAACCCTCACAATATGCCCAAGAAGGAGAGTTTATTATCCCCGTTTAAAGATAAGGCAGCAGCGATTCAGAGAAGTGAAGTCATTTCCCCCACACTGATTTTAGATGCAACAGAAGTCCCTTATCCTCCAGTTCTGCGTTCAGATCCTTCCCTTCCTGACACAGCTGCCTGTCAATAATGAACTCACCTCCTTAGAACTTCATGAGCCCCATCCCCGAGCCCCCCTGGGAATGTCACTGACCATAAAACCAAAAATAATTTACTCAAATACACCATGATAATCAGTGCCTTCTGGGCAAGAATGGCCTCATAATTCACTATGCCCCCTAGAGAAGCGAATAAAGTGACAGGTCACTGGCAAGCACCATGCAAGTATTTAGAATTGGAGAGAGCTGAGAAAGGACTCCCCCAAAAAACCATCCATTTCAACATCTGAAAGACAATAGAGCTCATTATTACACAGACTGGTTCCCTACCTCACTCCAAAGCATATACCTTGAAGCCCAGAAGCCCACCACAGCTGGGGCGGGTCCTGTCCCTGACTCAGCTGTACTCGTTATGCCCATACCAGGGAATGACCATACCCATGTGACCTACATCCGCGCCGCAGGCATTTCCATCTCCTTTATGACAGCTGCCCTTTGACACTCATTTTTTTTCAAATGTATATTCATGATAAGAACAATAAATCTGCAGTATTCAAAATTTGGAAAACAGCAGGAAACAAAGATAGAGTGAGGGGAGAGGTGCTAGAAGACCTCATCACAGATAAAGTTAACATTCACAAATGTAACCAGAAGTACTGATCCGAAGTCAGAAACCAGCTGTGAGAGATGGAGGTGGGGGAAGGGGAAGAAAAAAGGAGGGAGAGGGAGAGGGGAGGGGAAAGGGAGTGGGAGTGGGGAAGGGGAGAAGGAGGGGGAGAGGAAGAGGGGGAAGTGCGGAGGGTTATACTTAGCATTATCTTTGTGGAGGGCCGAAGGGGCTCGGGTTAGGGGTGGTAGTCAAAAGGAAACCATTAGCTCTGTAATGTTCTCAGTTTTCTAAAGGAAAATGTATTCATGCATTTTGTATAATTAAAAAATAACATGGTACTAAATGCCATATGGTGTCCTGGATCAGCTCCTGGAACAAAAGAAGGCTTTAGTGGAAAAACATGAAATTGGAATAAAGTCTGGAGTTTAGTTAATAAAAAATAATCATCATAGTAATAGCAATTTTAAAAAATGATGTGGACGACTCCACCCAAAATGCCCCTCCACAAAGCTAAGCCCCAAGCAGCGGAGGCAACCAAGGAGAAGCCAGTCGGTTCAAATGAGCAAAATCTATAGAAATAAGCATGACAGGCCAAGCACAGTGGCTCACGCCTGTAATCCTAACACTCTGGGAGGCCGAGGCAGGCAGATCACAAGTCAGGAGTTCAAGACCAGCCTGGCCAATATGGTGAAACCCCGTCTCTACTAAAAATTCAAAAAAAAATTAGCTGGGTGTGGTGGCAGGTACCTGTAGTCCCAGCTACTCAGGAGGCTGAGGCAGGGGAATTATTTGGACCCGGGAGGCGGAGTTTGTAGTGAGCTGAGATCACACTACTGCACTCCAGCCTGGATGACAGAGCGAGACTCTGGAAGGGAAGGGGAAGGGGAAGGGGAAGGGGAAGGGGAACGGGAAGGGGAAGGGGAAGGGGAACGGGAAGGGGAAGGGGAAGGGGAAGGGAAGGAATAAACACGACATTTTTCTACTACTGTGAGCTGCATTATTTAGGTGGCCAGATCAGTGAATGGTAACAGCTTTGATGGCATCTCCAGAGGAGGAACTGAAATATTGAGGCCAGATCCTTTGAGACACAGCAATTAGTAAAGAATTAGTACTTAATATACTATACTTTATCCATGACTTATGGAATCTTCAAGAATAATCTCATAAACTAGACCCTAACCCATCAACCCCAAAACGCACCCAAAAGATTCAAGATTCAACTCCAATGAATCTACTTTCCAGCTTTCCTTTTATGCACTACTCATAATATGCATAAATTTTCATCTCCTAGAATGTTTCTCTTACATTACATCCTACCATGTCCCCATGGTAATTATATAGTCTACCCATCCATTGTTTTTCTTTTTTCTTTCTTTCTTTTTTATTTTTTATTTTTTTTTTTTGAGACAGGGTCTTGCTTTGTCACCCAGGCTGGAGCACAGCGGGCACAATCACTGCAGCCTCGACCTCCTGGGCTCAAGCCATCCTCCTACCTCAGCCTTCCGAGTAGCTGGGACTACAGGTGTATGCCAGCACACCTGGCTAATTTTCGGGTTTTGTTTTGCTTTGTTTTTGTAGAGACGGGGTTTCAGCATGTTGCCCAAGCTGGTCTCAAACCTGAGCTCAAGCGATCCTCCCACCTCATCCTCGCAGGCATGAACCACCACGCCTGGCCCATCATTTCTAACAACTGAATAATGATATTATAAGCAGGCGAGTCATAGTTGAGTTATCCATTCTACAAAAGCTAGATGTCTGCATGGTTTGCAAAGTTCTTCTCTATTATAAATAATGCTGAGACTCGTCTTTCTGAATAAGCCTTTTGTTGCATTTCAGATTATTTCCTTAGGATAGTCTCAGACTTCGAGCCAGCAAATCGAAGAGAACAGACATTTTTAGGCCTGTGATATAAACAGCAAAGAGTTACGCCAATGCACACACCCATCAACAGATACCAACGCTGCTTCATGGCACTGCCTCTATTTTCAAAGCATCCTTGTAAAAGGAAAAAGGCACATAAACTTGACTTCCTAGAATGCCTGCACAATTTAATTGGATTGGCTTTTGTAAATTTTGAGGGGAAGGGAGGCCATGTGCATAAGCCCTGGAATCCTATTAATGTAACTGTTATCAATTACTCCTAAGAGCAAGTAGCCGCTCCTGATGCCATATTTCTAACCAAATAATCCAAAAGGCTATGGTTTTTTCTATAAAATCTATGAGCAAGTCACCTGGAAGTGGAAAGAAAGGAAAGAGCTCCTGATGCAGAGCCATGCTCTTAAGATTCATTTTATTCAGCAATAACTTAGGAAATTCCCAAGAAAGTAAATTTCCCAGAAAAGTCAAGGGGTTGCCTTGGAGTATACATGCATATGGATTGTTCTGTTCTGAAAGGAAGGAAACAAAACATTTCTCACTGCATAGGAAAACATATGAGTTAATATCAACCTAAAACGTATCACCCCCAAATTAACATATGGTAATTACATGAGCTCGACTGATCCTGACTTCTTACTTACATTTTTCACTGTGAAATCTCTGATGGTCCATTCCGGAAGAACAATTTCTGATGTCATTGCCACAGTTATGTCTCCATAGTCCTGAGCCTGCTTGGAGGGCCAATACTCCTCACATTTGGTCTAGAACGAAATTGCATTTTTATAAGAAGACTCAGATCGTGCCATCTGCCATCACTAAAACCTCACAAGGGAGACTAGCTATTGAAAACTGGCATCAGAGACGGAATCAGACCTTCTAGTTGGGTTTTGTTTGACTCTTCGAATTGTTTTATTTTTTAGAGACAGGGTCTCACTATGCTGCCCAGGCTGGAGTGCAGTGGCTATTCACAAATGAGATTATGGCACACTACTGCCTCCAATTCCTGCACTCAAGCAATCCTCATGCCTCAGCCTCCCGAGTAGCTGGGTCTATGGGCACACCACAGCGCCTGTCAGAATTGTTTTTCTTATTTTAATTTACAATTCTTGCTAACTCTTAAAATTCCTCATAAAAATCCAGACTTATTTTCTCTTTAAAAATCAGATCTGCCTACACCAGGCCCAGCTTTCAGCATGAAAACTGATTTAGAGCAGAGCAGCAGCTGGTCCTTGACCTGGGACACCATCCCTATCCAGCTCCCTGTGCCCCTAGAGTCACCACTCCACAACTGTTCACTGACCTCATCCTCTCCCATAACCCCAGGCAGCTGGAAGAAAGGAGGACTTTTTCCCAAGGCTTTCAGATATACATTGGTTGCAATACAAATACACACACCAGTAAAGAAAATAAAATTAAATCATTCTGGGGTCTTTGATTTCTATAAAGTTGGTGGACAGATGTAAACAGAAATAACCAGGAAACGCCTGCTCTCCAAGAATATCTGAATCCCCATTTGGCAAAAGACGACACACAGACACACACGCTCTCAGCATTCTAAGGTGTGCTCTGCTGCTGGTAGTTTTCAAAGCTAATTGATTATCTGACTCACCTGAGAAGTCTGAGTTGTTTTGGGGTTTTGTTTTTTTGTTTGTTTGAGACACTCTCACTCTGTCATACAAGCTGGGGTACAGTGGCACGATCATGGCTCACTGCAGCCTCAACCTCTCCGGCTCAAGGGATCCTCCCACCTCAGCCTCCAGAGTAGCCTGGACTACAGGGATGTGCCACCACACCCAGCTATTTTGCATTTTTGTAGAGATGGGGATCTCACCATGTTGCCCAGGCTGCTCTTGAACTCCTGGCCTCAAGTGATCCTCCCGCCTCAGCCTCCCAAAGTGCTGAGATTACAGGCCTGAGCCTCTGTGCCTGGCCTTGTCATGTTTAAAAAGAGATGCCTGGGTTCTACCTCCAGAGATTCGGACTCTGGCTGCGGGATCTGTATTTCTTCAAAGACCCAGGTTCCGAAGAAAGGACCCAGGATCTGAATACACACTGGCAGGGAGTTGAGTCCCAGCTCAGCCTCTTACCAGGTGTATTTTTGTTTTTGCTGCTACCTTGTGGGCAAGTTCTTAACCTCTCCAAGGCTCAGTTCCCCCATCTATGAAATCGTAGTACTTCACAGGGTTGTTACAGGAAAGAAGTAACATATATGGAGAATCTAGTGCAGAAAATACACTCCCTTCCCCATTCACCCAGGGTCAGTAACACTCACTTCAATCTTGATTTTAGATGAACAAGACACCATTTAAATTCATCTTCATATTCTCCATTAATGTAATTATGTCATTTTTGTTTGTCTAACAGATAGATGTATAAGAATGCTTCATGTATAAGGCCCTGGGCTCAACAGTATTAAAAAATTCATTTGCATTCTTCTTTTTTTTTTTTTTTTTGAGACAGAGTCTTGCTCTGTTGCCTAGGCTGGAGTGCAGTGGTGCAATCTCGGCTCACTGCAACCTCCGCCTCCCGGGTTCAAGCCATTCTCCTGCCTCAGCCTCCCAAGTAGCTGGGATTACAGGCACGCACTACGACGCCTGGCTAATTTTTGTATTTTTAGTACAGATGGGTTTCGCCACATTGGCCAGGCTGGTCTCAAACTCCTGACCTCAGGTGGTCTGCCCGCCATGGCCTCCCAAAGTGCTGGGATTATAGCTATGAGCCACCACACCCAGCCTATCTACATTCATTTAAAAAACACTTTTGCTGGGCGTGGTGGCTCACGCCTGTAATCCCAGCACTTTGGGAGGCTGAGGCGGGTGGATCATAAGGTCAGGAGATCGAGACCATCCTGGCTAACACGGCGAAACCCCATCTCTACTAAAAACACAAAAAAATTAGCCGGGCGTGGTGGTGGGCGCCTGTAGTCCCAGCTACTCAGGAGGCTAAGGCAGGAGAATAGCGTGAACCCAGGAGGCGGAGCTTGCAGTTACCGAGATCACGCCACTGCACTCCAGCCTGGGTGACAGAGCAAGACTCTTGTCTCCAAAACACCAAACCAAAACAAAACAAAACAAAAAAACGCTTTTATTTCTACTATAGCCTATTCTCCTGATTCAACAAGAGGGTAAGGAGCCCACCCTCTATCACAAGCAACATGAGGATGGGCGTCATCTCTTACTGCTCTGTTATCTTTCCCTCCTCCATCCCCAGCCCCTAGCACAGGACCTTACATACACCAGGGGCTGGATAAACATCTGCTAGCCTACAATGAATTATAGAACTTTAAAAGAAATGATGCCTGATGGGCTCCCACTATCCCAGGGATAGCACCACTCCAAGTGTGCACCCTGGTGCCACAGCAGCAGAATCATCTGAAAACAGGCAGAAATGCAATTCCGAATTAGAAATTCTGAGGGTAGAACCACCCTCCTGGTGATTCTGATGGATGCTAAAGTTTGAGATCCACTGGCTTAAGGAATCAACTCCTATTCCTCAAACAATGAACCTACACTAAAAAACAACTCATAAAGCAAACTCATAAACAACTCATAAAAAAACAACTCATACACTAAAAAACAACATTAAGTCCCATTCCTAAGGCACAGCATTTTTTAGATTAGCATGTGTTTTTCAGTTCTCTTCACATCAATTTATGGAAATACAGAATTTTATTACTATAAAAAATCTTGGCCAGGCACGGTGGCTCACGCCTGTAATCCCAGCACTTTGGGAGGCTGAGGCAGGCGGAACACAAGGTCAGGAGATCGAGACCATCCTGGCCAACACAGTGAAACCCTGTCTCTACTAAAAATACAAAAAGTAGCTGTGCATGGTGGTGGGTGCCTATAATCCCAGCTACTCGGGAGGCTGAGGCAGGAGAATCGCTTGAACCAGGGAGTCAGAGGTTGCAAAAGCCAAGATTACACGACAGCACTCCAGCCTGGCGACAGAGTGAGACTCCATCTCCAAAAAAAAAAAAAAAAAAAAAAAAATATATATATATATATATATATATAATCTTTGATGGAAGCAGCAGAGGGATTTCAGGGCGTTACAGGAGAGAGGGGGCTGCTGAGGCTTATCCAGGGATAAGTCTGAGATTTTGCTTAAAGAAAGGGTTCCAGGCCAGGTGTGATGGCTCACGCCTATAATCCCAACACTTTCGGAGGCCAAGGAAGCAGGGTCACTTGAGGTCAGGAGTTTGAGACCCAGCCTGGGCAACACAGTGAGACCTTGCCTCCACTAAAAACAAGAAAAATTATCCAGGCATGTGGTGCACGCCTATAGTCCCAGCTACCCGGGAGGTTGAAGCAGGAGGCAGCCCACAAATTCAAAGCTGTAGTGAGCCATGATCACACCACTGCACTCCAGCCTGGCTGACAGAGGAGACCCTGTCTCAAAAAAAAAAAAAAAACCCGGGGGGGCTCAGTGCTCAACCTAAGTTTGAAAATCACCGAGCTGATGGAAACCCTCCTCTCACAGATGAAGATACCAGTTGCTTAGAGACATGATGGGCTTGTCCGTGTTCACGGGGCCAATGAAGGACACAGCCACACCGTCAACAGCATCTTGCACTAAGCCTGGGAGATTTTTCCACGGCACTAACCCGTTCCTGCTTACTAACTCCAGCCACGACGTAATAAATAGAAGACACTGATATTTGCCCACACAAAAAAGATAATGACAAAATTGTTTAAAGAATGTTTTTAAACGTTTCTCTTAAGGGGAAAAAAAGGCAGAAAACAAGCTTATAAGAATAAAGTGCTAATGTTCGAGGTTTTTTTCAAAGAAACAAGTGCTTTTTAAGATACCCTTCTGCCACAATAAAAAGCAATTAATTTAATGTAATTTTAAATTTCAAAAACCAAAAAACATACTTACTCTTCCCTGTTCAACACATTTGGTCAACATAATGATGGCATATACATTTTTCTCCCAAACCATACGCCAAAAATCTTTCAAAGTGTTCGGTAAAGGTCCTTGTGTGGCAATAAAATCTTTCTTGGAGTGGTAGCCCTAAAAATAGGAAACAACACATAGTCAACCTCAAAGAAACAGAAAGAAGCAAAGCGCTCTGAAGATTTCATCAAAACCGTCCAGTGCTGCGAGACCATCCCCCAACTTACAGGCATGTAGTTGGCATTGATGTAGTCGTCCGTTGAATGGGTCTGGACCGAAAGTTTGACACGGGAAATATCATCTGTGACATTAAAAGAGAAAAGGTCCGCATTATAAGCAAACGTTTTAGTAAAGCTGGACACAAAACAGAAAAAAAAAAATGAAATTCAAAATGGCAACACTGGGACTTGTGTCTTTGAAGATGCACAGCATGGCATTTCACATAGACCACCTCATTTAATCCTCATGGTCACTCTATGTGACCATGGCACAGAGCAGTCACACTATCACAGAGCAGAGCTAATGACTGGCATGGCCAGGATTTGAACCTGCAGCCTGACACCAGGGCCCAAGATCTTAACCACACCAGACGCCTTCCCACATAAAATGAACCTGTTACTATTAGCATCCTCAGGGGTCTACCATGAGCTCACATGAGGGAATATGGTAAACAATTTTATTTACTCCTCAAAACCACCCTACAAGCCTCTGCCCTGTTTCACAGATGAGGAAACTGAGGGTTATAGAGATTAAGTGACTTCTCCAAATCCATATATCTGGTGAGGGGCAGTCGAAATTCAAATCTAGTGCCCCTTCCACTAGGACAGGTTAAGTCCCTAGGTTAACCTTTCTACTCTGCCTCTAGCCTCTATTCTCATGCAAACAAGTTGTTATAAAAAGAGAGTACCAAGTTCAAGAATAAATTGAATGTATAAGACTACTATCAGTAGGAGGATCTAAAACACAGAATTATGTTTTATAAATATTATTGTCATCTCAAAAGCATACACACAAACTTGCCCAACCTAAGAGATGAAATAATAACCTTAGAACTGTGAGTGTCAGGCTGAGCCAGAAGCAGCACCACCTGAGTCTCCCTGCCTCTGATTGTACTACCTCACCCTCCTCTGGACAAAATAACATAGCAATGCTAAGTCCAGTACTGACCTGAGTCTCAGCCTAAAGACTTCCCAATAAAAACAATACCCAAACACCCACGTCCCAGCTCCCACTCCAGATCTGAGAATCTCCACAGACATTCACAAGAAGAGGCCGATAATCCCAAATTACCCTTAGAAGGGCAATACCCCCAGCCTAGTTTTAAAAGCATTTCCCTCAGAACATGGGCCAATATTCCTTGTCAAGTACAGGGAGATAAATGGAGAGAAAGAACCCAAGAACAATGCTGAATTTAAAAAGAACTTAATGTTTTAGTCCAGGAATGAAAAACACAGCTTCGAATAAAGACGATGATGTCCTGATGTAAAAATTATCTGCAAAGTCTATCAATTTCAGCTACATCAGAACATGGCTACAGTCTACTCATGCTCCTCTCTGTGCCCTAATCCCCACCCAAAAGAGAGATCACCATGAACTTTCGATGGAGAAGTATTTACATTTCATCTAATGGTTTGATGTAATAAATAATTCTCATTTTACACTCAATTTGCTGTTATCCCTGTTGACTAAGATGCAGACATTCCCAAAAACAGGAAATGAGCTAAATATAATTCATACTTAGCTATGGAATTCATTCAGCCCATGTGTCTGGACACAGAAAAGTGTGACTCCCTGTCTCGCTCTGCTCGCTTTCATTCCAGAATTATAGAATTGAAATAGTTGTGAGACAGAGGGGTTAAGAACACAGACTCTGGCCTTTTCCCTCAATAAGACAGACCTAGTACAAAGCCTAGTTTTCCCGACACTACCTGTGTAACCTTGGAAAGATCACCTAACCACTCTGTGCATTTTCCTTATCTGCGAAACAAATATTCTACTACCTACTTCATAAGGCTGTTGTGAGGATTAAATTAAAGATAATGTACCTAAATATAGTGCTTAGCACATAGTAGGTGAATAATGGATGGTTGTGGAAGTAGGTGACTAATGAATAGTTGTGGAAGTGGTTACTTAGGATCACTGATTCCCTCCCCTCTACAGTTAGAGATGTGATGGCCACTGACGGAAAACAGAGAAGATGCTGTGGATAAAATAACTTACAGGGCAGAACATTATTATAGCGATTCTTTCCTCTATTCTCAGCCAGTTCTGCTGCATATTTAGGCTGACTAATTCCAACAAGCTTCAGATCCTGAAAACAGAACAAATGAGGTGTTCATTTATTTAGTCTTCAAATATTATTCATATTTAGCATAGCATATGATAGTGAAACCAGCCCAACAGTCCCACAGACAAGTTGTTTTTGAATAAACATAGAAATTTATCCTTCTTCTATTAAAGCCTGTAACTTGTATTTGTTTTATCTGAGTTCCTTTCTCAGGAAAGGACCTTCAGGAAGTACCAAAGAACTGAAACTAGTCAGATCACTGTACCAGATGCCTCCTTGCCCTCCCTAGTTCCTGTTTTCTTACACATTGTTACATTTCTTTCCTGCTATATAAACCCCTGGTTTTAGTCAGTCAGGGAGACGGATTTGAGATTGAGCTCCCATCCTCTTGGCTGCAGCACCCGATTAAAGCTTTCTTCCCTGGCAATATTTGTTGTCTCAGTGATTGGCTTTCTGTAAAGGCAAGGAGCAGTACCTAGACCAAACCCGTGGTGTTTTGGTAACAACAAAACAAAGTAGAAATGTACAGGCAATATGGCTTAAATTGTGCCCCAAAAAGACATGTTGGATTTCTCACCCCTAATACCTATGAGTGGGATCTTATTTAGAAATAGGCTCTTTACCGATGTAAACAAATTAAAATGAGGTCATACTAGAATAGAGTGGGCCCTGAATCCCATATGACTGGTGTCCTTATAGGAGGAAAACAGACAAAGAGACATAGACACACGAAGGGAGATGGCCACGTGAACACAGAGGCAGACATGAGAGTGTCGCTGCCACAAAACTAAGGGACGCCTGGCACCCAGAAGCTGCAGAGGCAAGGAAGGATGCTGCCCAGAGGCTTAGGAGGGAGTGTGGCCCTGCCCACACCTTAATTTGGGATTGTGGCCTTTAGACAGTAAATTTCTGTTGTTTTCAACCTCCCAGTTTGTGGGGCTTTTTTATGGCAGCCTAGGAAACTAATACAAAGGTTAAAATATAGAAAAAAGGTTAAAATATAGGGAAAACTGCCTTCAAGCAGTTGCAACCTGGAGGAGAGGTGTACTGTACACAGAAAAAACTAACATTACAACAAGGCAGAATTAAAGAAATGCTGAATATTGATAACAAGCAACAGGGGAAACAAAGCAGTGTGAGTACACAGAACTCAAGTTCTCCTAATGGGATCCCAGAAAGCCCATGGAGGAGGCAGCATGTGCACTGTGCTGAGTGCTGAGCAGGATTTCAAGAGAGCAAAGGCAGAGATGCTGGACAGGGCAGCACATGAGGACGAGTGTGCATGGACACTCTGAGCAGGGCTAGTTCCTAGGCTGGTTGGAGCACAGCAGAGGGAACTGAAAGGCAGACACTGGCCAAGAAAGTCCTTGTGCAGGGCTTCATGTGAGCCTCACAAGCCACCCTAGGCCACACTGTCATCAAGCCCCAGACCTCTCCATGCCCATTTGGTTTCTTTCCAGCTCATATAGTTTCCTAAGTATTGTGGCTAATAGTTCCCTGACTTGAATTCCTAGTTTCTGTTAACAGTTTTCTAACTTTCAGGAAAAACAAGCCAATTTCTAAGGAAAGTGGCTGTGCTTCAGTCAGGAGTAGGCCAAGGTAGACATCCAGGACAGTATGACACAACAGGTTTGGAGCACAGGTGCACAACCCTGAGGTTATATAGCCATTTAATGTAACCTGTTTGGGTGAGTTCATACCTGGCTTTGAGCCACTATTACCTGTGAGCAATATAACTGCACTGCTGACTCTGTAGGAGACAGAATAAAGCCATGTCCCAACTGCCTACAGTCCCTCAAGTCCTTCAGCTACCTGCCACCCGTCCACCAACTCCCCTCGGACCCCAGCTTGGGTTAGAACCTGACACAATTAAAAACACAGTATTTACAGCAACGTACTTCATATTCCTCTGCGAACCCACAGTTGGAGTCGGCTTGCTGCTTCTTGAAGTAGGCCTCAAAATTCTCCACTCGGATTAACTTAGATCTAAGAAAACAAAACTTATCAGGATTTTTTACATTCAATGAAGTCCATATTCAATAGAAAAGTACAAGTTATTAAAAAAAAATAAAGAGATTACTCACTTTTTAGGTCTTCATGATAGAAAGGGAAAGAAAAAAATAAGCAATTAGAAAGACTCATTCATACTCTAGAGATGACAGTAAACAATCTTCCCAAAACAACAAAACCCAGGGTATAATTTGGCAAGAGGGGATCAGAGTACTATTATTCACAAAACACTAAAATATGAATCAGGAAATCTGATTTCTAGAACCTACTTTGTAAATAATTGGTTTTGTGACTTTAAGTAAGTGCTTCTCTCCCCTGGATCTTGATAACCTATATGACTTTTTTAAATCAAAAAATATGTATTTATTGGTAGAAGAGTAGAACATGTCAAGGAAGCTAGCTTCAGGAGACTAATAAAACATAGATTCCTTGCAGAAAACAGAGTTAGCAAAAACTTCCAGATGATCATGGTCAAAATGTGCCAATCAGGAAAAATGACAGCAAGTTCCATCAAAAATTATTTATAGATAGTCACTGAACAGATTGGAGGATTTAAAATAAAGCTCATAATTTGAGAGACTTACTTAATTTGAGAAAAGGACACTTCATTATTCTTTGCATCTTTCCTGTTTTGAGAGAAAAGAGACCCATTAGACAAAAAAGGATTCCTTCCTGTGCTTTTCCCTTGCGTATCTGGAGTTGATGTCACCTATGAAATAAAGGTGTTACACCTTTTCCTCGGGCATTAGTTCACAGATGACACCAAATCCTGCCCCCTAATACTAAACTTAATGACCCAAGCTGCAAATGCTAATTATAAATTTGTGAAGTTATTTTCTTTTGTACTATCTACAAGAATGAAAAAAATCATATCCAAGTCACTTTTAAGAATTTCCTTGCAAATATATAGCAGTGACATTACTTTAATGTAAAGCAAGACTTGTTATTTCATACTTTGCTTTTGAGAAAGCTCTTCTGATAAATGAATGCAATAAATCAAAAAACATATCAGATCCAGAACTGGCAAGTTGGTGAGGCATCTGCACACTCCTGCACTATTGACTCAACTCTGCACTGGTGTTTAAGAACAACTTTCTGGAAGGCAATGTGGCAGTATGTATCAAAACTGAAAGCATGCATACCCACTGACCCAGCACTCGCCTAGCTTGGAATTTAGCCTAAGGAAATAATCGTGAATGTGCCCAAAGATTCAGGCACAAGGATAAGTAACTGTGGCCAAGAAAAATTTTAAAAAGTGGAAACACCTAGGAAATTGGCTAAATAGATCATGGTACTTCCATACAGTTGAATACTTTGTAGCCACTTAAAATGATGATGAAATGGGCCAGGCATGGTAGCTCATGTCTGTAATCCCAGCACTTTAGGAGACCAATGTGGGTGGATCACCTGAGGTCAGGAGTTTGAGACCAATGTGGCCAACATGGCAAAACTCTGTCTCTACTAAAAATACAAAAAAAAATAGCCAGGTATGGTGGTAGGTGCCTATAATCCTAGCTACTTGGGAGGCTGAGGCAGGAGAATCACTTGAACCTCGGAGGCAGAGGTTGTACTGAGCCAAGACCGTGCCATTGCACTCCAGCCTGGGCAACAAGAATGAAACTCTGTCTCAAAAAAAAAAAAATGATGATGAAATGAAGCTGCCAACAATGTCTAAACTGAATAAAGCAGGCTAGATACTAACATATAACATGATTCCATGTGTGTGCACACATTTGTGTGCGAGTTTGGTCACATCAAAATGTTAAGAGTAGTTTTGTGTGGGTTCTGCGATTGCAGATTTCCTATTTATTTGTGCTCTTCTTTTCCGTATTTTTTGCCATAAGCATGTATTACTCTTATTTTTAACAAGAAACAATAAAACTGTTTTACCCAGCCACTGACTGATCCATCTCCCCCGCCCAAAATCAGAACCTAATCTGGCAGGGCGCGGTGGCTCACGCCTGTAATCCCAACACTTCGGGAGGCTGAGGCGGGCGGACCCCTTGAGGTAAGGAGTTCGAGACCAGCCTGGCCAATATGGTGAAACGCTGTCTCTACTAAAATCACAAAAATTAGCCGGGTGTGGTGGCGGTGCCTGTAATCCCAGCTACTCAAAAGGCTGAGGCAGGAGAATCACTTGAACCCAGGAGGCAGAGGTTGCAGTGAACCGAGATCATGCCACTGCACTCCAGCCTGGGGGACAGAGCCAAACTTCACCTCAAAAAAAAAAAAAAAAAAAAAAACAACAGAACCTAATCTAAAAGTTGGAGCATGTGCCCCCAACAGGGTGGGGTGGCAGCACAAGGAACCGGCCTGGGCCGCATGAGGACCCCTGGGGCAGGACGGAGATTCCCTGGTTGGCAGCACCTTACAGCAAAGAAATCCCAACTAACACACACAGGCTTCACACGCTGCACAGACAAGAGGGCGTGCCATGAAGTACAAGGACCAGGTTCAAGTTCTATTTCCACACCTCCCGACTCAGCTTCTGCATCCGTGGAAGGGACTTACCGGACCTCCCTCGCAGAGCCTCATGCATGAGATAATTCATGGAAAGCACAGATGCAGGCACACGGTGAGCACTCAAAAAAGGGCTGCTACTTTTACCATTTAATGACCTCATAGGGTAGTTGTACAGATAAAATAATAATAATAGCATCCAAGGTACAAGACACTGAGAAGTGCCTTATTCAATCCTCCTTTGCTTCACAACTTAGGCACAATGATTATCCTATCATAGACGAGGACATTAAGGCTAAGCTTCCTAAACAGCTGGTCAAAGACAGAGCTGGTGTTCAAACTTAGCTACCTCTAAAATGAAATCTCTTAACATGATAATACTATGAAACTGACTTGTAAACAAGAACATATCGTTTCAAAGTAGCATCCCACACTGCGGCATCTATCAGTGGCCTGATGTGACAGCTGGGAGCACATTAACATCACCCAACTGGGGGCACAGAGGAAACACGATTGGCCAAATGCAAAAGACTGTGGGTGAAGGGAACATGGCACTCATGATATCATTCCTTCCAATTCTGTGAATGTTTGAAATGTTCCTCAATAGAAAGCTTCCTTAAATACCAGAGTATTACTATTAGCATCAGCAGTATCACCTCTTCTTTCTCCAGAAGATGAAGCCTCCCACAGTCACAATAACCAGGGCACCAAAGATACAGCCAAAAACTGCTCCACAGATGACACCTGAGAAAAGTCAAAACGGGAGACGCTTGAAGAGGTGATCGTGCAGACCACATGACGTGCTAACAACCAGCCAGGGACCCTAACACCAGAGGGTTCAGGTATGTGTGGCATACACACGCATGCATGCGCGCGCGCACACACACACACACGTGCACACACACAAGAGTTAAACAGCTTGGACCTAAAATTAGTCCATGCACACGGAAGCCAGGTTCCTATTCCCAACCCACTACCACCTGGATGGTCTTGAGAAAGCTACTGCTCCTTGCCAGGTCTCAGTCTCCTCAACTGCAAATTTAGGGAACTAGGCTGGATTTTCAGGGATTTTTCCTGCCACCTCTGACGTGTTGAGACTAGCACCCACATATGAGCAGAGGTACCTACAGCAGCATCCATGCTCAGGAGACAGGAAACCCATTGGTTTACTGGAGAAGGATGTGGGGACTCCCTAAACTTTGCTTCTGGGACAGGCATTCTTTCCTGCACCCAACAACCACCAACTAGGAAAAAAAGCAGACAAACTAACAAGCCAGTCAGTCCATTCACCTCTGGCTTGAAGGTAGGGGATGAATCCCTCTTGGATCCCTGAAGCTCCTGTATCACTTAGGTCTATGTGATAAAGGGTAGAAGCACTTGACAAGGGTCCAAGACCAGAATTTCAGGCCTGCCTCTAAAGCCACCGTGTAACCCTGGGCAAGTTACTTCCCCTCTCTGGGCCTTAAGAGTCTCATTTCCAAAAAGCCGGCAGAGCACAGTGGCTCACGCCTGTAATCCCAGAGCTTTGGCAGAAGGTGGAAGGAAGCTTGAGGCCAGGGGTTCGAGACCAGCCTGGGCAACATAGCAAGACCCCATCTCTACAAAAACTTAGCCAGGCACAGTGGTGAGCACCTGTGGTCCCATCTGGGAGGCTGAGGCAGGAGGATCCCTTAAGCACAGGAATTCAAAGTTACAGTGAGCTATGATCATGCCACTGTACTCCTGGGCAACAGAGCAACACTCTGTCTCAAGAATAAAATAGATAGGCTGGACATGGTGGCTCACGCCTATAATCCTAGCACTTTGGGAAGCCAAGGTGGGCAGATCACCTGAGGTCAGGAGTTCAAGACAAGCCTGGCCAACATAGCTAAACCCCATCTCTACTAAAAATACCAAAATTAGCTGGGCATGGTAGCAGGCACCTGTAATCCCAGCTACTCAGGAGGCTGAGGCAGGAGAATTGCTTGAACCCAGGAGGCAGAGGTTGCAGTGAGCAGAGATCGCGCCACTGCACTCCAGCCTGGGTGACAGAGGGAGACTCTGTCTCAAAAAAAAAAAAAAATTCATAAAATAAAATAAACAAATCAATAAATAGAATTAAAACTATGAAGTAAAATATACAGGATTGAACAAGACAATTTATGTGGCTTCCTCTGATTCTAATATTTAAGGATTCGATGCATTGTGTCAAACTGTGCACCTGGCACATGAGGACTCAATCATCTTTGCAGGTTGGAAGAACAACTGGCACTTAGAGAAGGGAGAGTGTCGGGTCTAGGCTGTGGGACCTCAAAGGAGGAAGCCCACTGAGCCCGGTGACCCAGTGACATCTCAACCTCTGGGAGGGGGGAGTTGGGCACACCAATCCTCCTGAAGGTCTGAGGGAGGCATGCACACAGCTGGCCTTCTATGGACACGTGGAGCAAAATGCCACTGAACCGGTGCCACGACTGTTGTCTTCTCCCTACCTGGATCCTGGGGCAAGGAAACAGCATCTGAGTAGCGACTGAAGGACACGTAGCTCTCAGCCCCATCGATGAGCCCGTGGTTTTGAGGGTGGAAGGTAATGTTGGTGAAGCCAGCCACACAAGCCCTGTGGGATGACAAAGAGCAAAAAGAGGTCCCTGAGACGTGTCTGACCGCAGGCACGGAGAGCTTTATGCTCATGAGGCTCAGCCCCCAGAGAGCAAGAACCAGAAGACATTACCGGTAGGAGCCCAGAGGTTCCAGCTTCCCATTGTAATAGCCAAGCGTGGTTGACTCATTCCCAACATCAATTTCATATTTCAAAACTTCAGACAAGCTCTGAGAATGTCCCTTTTCTTCTGTTCTGATCAGGTATGTCACGTAAGTATCTGAGGCTCCCTTTTTGAAATCCTCATACGTGTATTTCAGGACATCTGCAGAAGGGTGACCAGCTAAGAAAGGTACACAGAAGGAGAATCATAAGAAAGTGACGGCAGAGAGACGACTTCTCCTGCATGTCTACATGGTGGTGATGCTGGGTGATAGTGATACCAGCAACCACCTCTCAAGTATCTCTCTGTGCCAGGGTTGACTCACGTTGAATTCTAAGGACTTCACCTACAGTGACTCACTTTATCCCCATGAATCCCATCACATAAGCTTATTGTCTCCATTTTACAGACAAGAAAACGAAGGTACAAAAGGCTAACAGGACCAGGCACAAGGTCACATAGCCTAGAATGTAGAGGTGGGTTCCCAATCCAGGGCGTCAGGCTCAGAGCCCAAGGTTTCATCCAATCACAGACCAGCACTGGTCCATCCGGCTGCTATGCAACATGGCCTTCCTCGATGGACTTGTTGACAAGCATCACAGCAGAATGACTAAGAGCTGGAAACAGACCCAAAATGAAAAGATAGAAAGAGAGAGAGATTTCCACCTCACTTTTTGAAATTTTGCCACAGGTTATTGCACCAGCAAATTTCTATCCTCCCAGATCCCCAACCCCCTGACAGTGTGTTTGGTCTCTATCCTCCTCGAGGAGATGAGGACAGCACCACAGTGGGAGAGAGTGGGCAGAGGAAACACTGCATTATTCATGCATAAAGCATCCCCTAGACCAGGCACAGAGGCTTATACTTGTAGTCTAGTCCCAGCACTTTGGAAGGCCAAGGTGGGAGGATTACTTCAGTTCAGGAGTTCAAGACCAGCCTGGGCAACATGGTGAGACCTTGTCTCTAAAAGAAAGAAAGAGGAGAGGGCAAGAGAGGCAGAAGGGGAGGAGGAGAGGTGGAGGGGGAGGAGGAGGAAGGAATCCTCTCAACAAAACTTGGGGGGAGGGGGGGAAGGAAATAGGAGAAGGGGGAGGAGGAGGGGGAGGAGGAGGGGGGAGGAGGGGAAGGAGAAGGAGGATGAGGAGGAGGACCAGGAGGATGAGGAGGAGGACGAAGAGGAGGAGGAGGAGGGAACCCCCACAACAAAACTTGGGCTTTTAAATCTAGGCCTGGGCCAGGCACAGTGGCTCACACCTGTAATCCCAGCACTTTGGGAGGCCGAGGCAGGTGGATCACGAGGTCAGGAGATCGAGACCATCCTGGCTAACACAGTGAAACCCTGTCTCTATTTTAAAAAATACAAAAAATTAGCCAGGCGTGGCGGCGGACGCCTATAGTCCCAGCTACTCAGGAGGCTGAGGCAGGAGAATGGCATGAACCTGGGAGGTGGAGCTTGCAGTGAGCCAAGATCGCGCCACTGCACTCCAGCCTGGGCAACAGAGCGAGACTCCGTCGCAAAAAAAAAAAAAGAAAAAGAAAAAGAAAAAATCTAGGCCTTATGCAAGCACTCAAACACAGCTACCAAAGAGATTCTCGAATTATTCCTTTCCTACCACAAAAAAATGTAACAGAGCCCTTTAAGGAAAAGCAGCCTTTAATCCACCTCTTCTCTCAGCTAAGGAAATACTCTGCAAATTCCCACTAGCAAATGCAAATCTTTTTCTATTTTCTTTCAAAGGAAATTCATCCGCTGAGGATGGCATGTGTGTACGTGTGTGTTGCGAGTGAGAAAGAGAGACAGAGTTGGTTAAAACTAATATTCTACCACCTAAAAGGTCCTGTGATGTAAAAGAGAAGAAAAACCTAGATCACAATCAGCAAGTTATGGGCCACAAACCAAATCCAGCCACCTGCCATTGTAAATAACATCTAGTGGGAATGGCCCCACTCATTCCTTCTGTATCTTCTGTGACTGCTTGCACACTACAATGGCAGGGTCGAATGCTGGCAACAGAGTCTATACCACCGGCGAAGCTTAAAATATTTGCAATCTGGCCCTTTCCAGAAAGCTTGTCAACCATCAGGCAAATACCTCACCCTCCTCCTCTGTCTGAGTACACAGCATGGGCTGCAGTGAGAAGACAGGAGTGTGTCTGCATCACTCATGTGCCTCAGTGGGCACAGAGAAAGCTCTGGTCACTGCATCACTCAGGTGCTGTTTAACCCACAGAGGCCTCTCCTTACCTTCCCCAGTGGTGAGAATGACAGCATAGGCTTTGATGGGTCCGTGGCTGGCTTCAAATCCACTGAACTTGACCTTTACTGAATTGTGACTGACAGATGTAATATTAGGGGATCCATCTGGAGGAGGGGGATCTAAAACAAAACAAAACACAATCACCCAATATTGAAAACCAAAGCAACACATTAGGTAGAGAACATGCTTCAGCGACCTCCTCAAATCTTACTCTGGAAGCTACATGCTGGGCTCTGCAAAGCAGCAAATCCAGAAGCAAAAGGCACAGAAGGAAACTGGTGAGGAGCA
This sequence comes from Papio anubis, assembly GCF_008728515.1. NCBI lineage: Eukaryota > Metazoa > Chordata > Mammalia > Primates > Cercopithecidae > Papio > Papio anubis. The sequence continues at coordinate 101,375,936 of NC_044987.1, forward strand.
GAGACAGCAGATCCTGGGAAACCTGCCGAGCTCACAATGACCCCTTCAGGGCATCCAGCCAAATCCCCAGGGCAGGCACCCAGCAGCCTTGTTTGGTTTTGCTATTGTTGTTTTGAACTGTGCCTGCTTTTATTTTATTTTTTAACAGATTGATTGAAATATAATTAAAATACAACCAAGGAGATGAAAGACTTGTACAGTGAAAACCACAAAACATTGATAAAATAAAGAAGACACAAATACATACAAAGACATCCCATGCTCATGGATTGGAAGACCTGATATTGTTGGAAGACTTGACACTACTCAAAACAATCTATAAATTCAATGCTACCCCATCAAAATCCCAATGGCAATTTTTACAGAATATAAAAAAAAAAAAAATTCTAAAGTTCATATGGAACAATGAAAGACCAGGAACAGCCAAAGTAGTGTTGAAAAAGAATAAAGCTGGAGGCCTCCCACTTCCTGATTTCAAGATCTATTTATTCAAAGCTGTAGTAATTATAACAGTATATTACAGGCATAAAGACAGACATCAACCCACAGAACAGAATACTGAGCCCAGAATTAAACTCACATATACAGTCAACTTATCTTCAACAAGGGTGCCAAGAAGACACAATGGGGAAAAGACAGCCTCTTCAACAAATGGTGCTGGGAAAACTGAATAATGAGCAAAATAATAAAACGAGACCCCTATCTTACACCAGACACAAAAATAAACTCCGAATAGGTTCAAGACTTAAACATCAGACCTAAAGCTGTACACTGTTAAATTTGTTTAAAACAAAACACACACATACACACACACACACACACACACACATATCAGGGAAGAGCTTCTTGACACAGTATTTACAACAGTTGCTTGGATACCACACAGAAAGCACAGCAACAAAAGCAAAAATAGACAAGCAAGATTAAATCAAACTGAAAAGGTTCTGCCCAGTAAAAGAAACCATCATTAGAGTAAGAAGTTAGTATCCTTGCATGGGGAAGCTAACCTGCCCTTGTCCTCTCCCCTTCTGACTCGAGATGAGCCGGGTTCATTATCCTGAGATCTGGGGTGGAAGGAGAGTGAGAAAGAGACTGTGGTGGAATTCTAAGGTGTGGCCTTGGGAGCTGCACGCTGACAACACATGGACTTGGCCTGGCCCCAGGATCAGCCGGTCGGCTGAGAGCAAAGACGGGGCAGATGTCCAAGAAGAAGAATCAAAGATGAGGTGGGAGAGAACATACTTTCTACTGAGACCTGGCCACGGCACTGCCTCGTGTTCTTCATAAACAGTCCCCACATTTTTCCCAGAGTTGGTCTAAAATACCACCTAGAGAAACCCAACAGATCCTCTTCCCAGAAACCAGAAAAGCCCCCACAGGACCCTCCATGGATAACCTTCATGATTCTGCACCCTCCCTTTCCAAGCCAGGGTGTGGAGCCACTCTCTGAACTAACACAAAAGAAAGAACATGCTGGATTAAAGATGATCCACTCCACACACTCTCTCTCTACCTAAATTCATCTCACATATACAGTTTGGATTTTTTTATATTTTTTAAAAATAAATGAGATGGGATCTTGCTATGTTGCCCAGGCTGGTTTCAAACTCCTGGGCTCAAGCAATCCTTCCACCTCAGCCTCCCAAAGTGCTGGGATTACAGGCATAAGCCACCACACCCAGCCTGTTCTCATCATTATATATATTCAAGATTCAAGGAGACGGAAATCTGAACTCCAAAACAACCACAACATAATTGTCTAAACCCGCGGCTGATACAGCAGCCCCTAGCCACACGCGGCTGCCAAGCCCGAGAGGTGACCAGTTTGCATTCAGATGTGCTACAAGCATACAATACAGATGAGATATCAAAGACTTAGTACAAAAGAAGATGTAAAATAATTCATTAATATAGAAATTACATGTTGAAATACTTTTAATATACTAAGTTAAATGTTATTAATATTAATTTCAGCTATTCCTTTTTACCTTTTTTTCAATGTGGCTTCTGGAAAACTTTAAATTATACCTGAGGCCCACATTGCCCATCTAGTGGATGGTCCTGTTCTAAACTATAAGCTTCAGCAACCTCGCAAGTACCTGGCAGCAGTGCCCGCTGGGAGGTGCCGTTCCCATGTCTAACGGTCAACTGCTAGCACAGGCTCCTGCATTTCCCATCAGCTCTATGCCCTGTAGCTGGCCAGAGAAGGTCCATCCCCAGGTCCTTGCTCTAAAACTGGCAGCAGCATGCTAGCTCACCCACCACCAGACCTGGAAATCCTCTCCTTCTCAATGCTCTTCTCAGTCCAGTGCTCCGGGGCCCTGTTGTCCATACTTCCCATAGAGTCCCTCACCACAGCACACAGGAAGCTACCAACAGATGTGGGCTAACGGATGACCTGGCACAGTGGCTCAGGTGGGTGATCCCAACACTTTGGGAGGCCGAGGCAGGTGGATCACTTGAGGTCAGGAGTTCGAGACCAGCCCCGCCAATATGGTGAAACCCTATCTCTACTAAAAATACAAAAATTAGCCAGGCGTGCTGACGTGTGTCTGTAGTCCCAGCTACTCGGGAGACTGAGGCACCAGAATCCCGTGAACCCAGGAAGCAGAGGTTGCAGTGAGCTGAGATCGCGTCACTGCCCTCCAGCCTGGGCAACAAGAGCAAGACTCCATCTCGAAAAAATATAAAAGAAAACATGGCAATGAGTTATGCTGTAAAGAAAAGGAGTTTTTAGAATGTAAAAAAGGAGCCCCTCTTACTCTGCTTTTTTTTCTTTCTATAGAATTTCTATAGAATGAGAAACAAGTCTACGCCAGTAAAAGCAAATATTTCGGGGGAAATAAAAACACAAAAACAGGTTTCTAGTCCACACGTGCAGACCCACTGGGTCAGCCGCTCCAGGAGTGATCACCGTGCCGTCTGACCAGCCCCTGCCTTGGAGCCCACCTGTGATGCCAGTGGTGCAGGTGCTCTGCGTGGGGGCTGCCATCTTTCCACAGGACACGGTGGTGATGCTGATGTTGTACGAGGTAGAAAAATTCAAATACGTGACTTCCGTTCTATACTCAGTGCCATTCTCAGAGGAGCAGCTCTCCAGGCGGGTTGCATTGTCCCAGGCTCCACTGCTGACCTCCAGCTCAAAGCCTGCATTGGCACCAGGAGGGCAGGCCCATTTGAGAACCAGGGCTGGCTCTTTGGGGACCACTTCACAGTCGAAGGAGGCCACGGACGCGGGATCTGCAAAACAAGCACAGCACGGCATGAGATTCCAGGACTTTGGCCTTTGCAAACACAGAAATAAGGAGTAGCAGAATCCTGGTGATGAGGAGGTGGGTGGGTGACGTGGTGGAAGAGGCAGGGGCTGACCCTGAATTGGGCAACACCAAACTGTGTGACCTTGGGTCAGTCACCCAACTGCTCTGAGCCTCAGCTGCAGGACCCTTTGAAGAGTACATTGAACAATGATGTCCGGCACCAAGAAAGATGCCTGGAAGAGACCAGGGCTCCATGAGAGGCAGCTACATCGTCCTGTGAGAGGTAGTGACCTCCTCGCTTGCACCATCTCATCTTGAGGACCCACCTCCTTTTTTTTTTTTTTTTTGAGATGGAGTCTCGCTCTGTTGCCCAGGCTGGAGTGAAATGGCGTGATCTCAGCTCACCTCAACCTCTGCCTCCCGGGTTCAAATGACTCCCCTCTCTCAGCCTCCCAAGTCGCTGGGACTACAGGTGCATGCCACCACACCCAGCTGATTTTTGTATTTTTAGTAGACACAGGGTTTCACCATGTTAGCCAGGATGTTCTCAATCTTTTGACCTCATGGTCCACCCACCTTGGCCTCCCAAAGTGCTGGGATTATAGGCGTGAGCCACCAGGCCCAGCCAAGGCCCTCTTGATGGTCCTTCTGAGACAGGTAAGGCCCATACTGTCCCATCTGCAGATAAATCCACAGAGGCTCAGAAAGGTTAAGTAATTGGCTGATGATGACATGGCAGGTGGTGAAGCCAAAACTAGATCCCAGGTTTTCTAAGTCTAAGTTCAAGACACTCTCTATTCACATAACATACTGCATCATCAATGACAAATGGTATCAGCTTCCTCATCTTCAAAATAGAGTGTTATTTGTCTCTGAGGGCCAACAGATTTTTACTGAGGACTAAAATCAAACTAATCTAAATGGAAAACTCCATATTAAAACTGGAGGACAGTATTATCATTAATTGAACATCACAGAATTTTAGAGCAGGAGAAGCTCTACCAAGGCACCTAGTGCAACTCCCACATTCGCCACCCAAGGCCTGGAAAGGTAATCTGAACACCGCACCTACTTTCACAGTTCCTGTTCCACCCATACTCAGTCATAAATGCTCGGATACACTTTTTCTCTGGCTATAGGCTACAAATAACTATAGCTAAGACAAATATCAGCAATGAAAGGCACCCAGATATCAAAGATGGGTGTCTGGACCAGGTGGGATGGAACAGAGGTGACCCAAAGCTGCAGGGATTTCTGTGGCCACCCCACTGACCACTGAAAGGCCAGAGGCCATCACGGGTGGAGCTCCTACACTACCAGGGAGGCTGATCCCATGAGACCCCCACTTCCAAATCAGCCTGAACATATGAATGGCCTGGGCTAAAAAGGGAAGAGGTAGGAGCAAGGTGAGCATAAAATGAGTAGTGCACGGGTGCTGAGTGATAAAGGTGCTACAGTCAGCACTATGAGCAGAAGTGCCCCCCACTGTCTGCAAAGCCTTCCCTGGACTGCCCTGAAAGTATCCTCAGTTACACACAGGGCTCTTCTCTTTATCACACATTTTGAGTTGTGAGATAGGTGAGGATCCAGAAGGACACAAAGGCTGGGCATCATTTCAACAATAAACTTTCCGTCTTCTCCAGCGCAAAAGACAAACCAATGCCAGACATCATCCACGTCCTGGCCCAGCCCCACCCAAGCCTCACCTCCCACCTACACCCTCCTGTTCCTGTGGGTCCACTCCTCCCATCCTTGCCTCCCGTTCTTCCTCCAGCCTCCAGAACACGGTGGTGATGCTGCACAGGCCCCTCTGCACAAGCCTCTGCCTGTAATGCTCTCATGCCCTGATATCCAAATAGCTGCATCCTTCCCTTTATTCAGATCTTTGCTCAAAAGTCACCTTCTCACTGAGGCCTTTCCTGAGCATCCTAGATAAACATTCCACTTCCTCCTTCCAAAATAAAAGTTCCAAGAAGGCAAGGACTTGACTGGCATATGGTATATGCTCAATAAATATTTATTGAATGCAGAAATGATGAGGGCATGGAGACAGCACCAATAAGCTAACAGGATGCCTCAGAAAGCTCAATCACTGCACATCACACAAAACCAAACAAACTACAGACTGTGGAGGACTGACCTGCAAGGTCAGCACCACTCAGGGAGGAGTCCAAGAGGCAGCTGGGGCTACACTCACCTGTACAGAATGACTTCCAGCCAGGTTCCAGTGACTTGATTCTGTCCCCTACTTGTGTGAAGATCTCCACTGTGTATGATGAGCCAGGTATTAATTCAGTGACAGTAGCGTTAGTAATTCCAATGCCCGTGACTACTTGTGTTGCGTTGCTGGAATTTCCAACCTTCTCAATAAGCAGGCAGTAGGAGTACGTGGGAGAGGCGTCATCAAAGTTCTGCCAACTTAAAGTTGCTGCTGTGGTGCTGGTACTTACATCAATGTTGGACACATTGCTGGGCCCTTGATTTTAAAAAAAGGCAATTCATGTAAAAGCACAGATTAACCAGAATTCCAGGACTATTTACTATATCCAAAAATAGCCTGGCTCATTTTAGAAAGAATGAACAAAGCTAGTATTTGCTGGCTCAAAAGACGGAAAACTTCCCCAAAACACATCAAGAAAATAATTATACAGATTAAATCTCAAAAGAAGTTTAATTTAGGCTTCATTTAATACTTCAAGTTTATTTCAAATATATTTTTAAGATATAATTTCTAATCTGTTTTTCAAATCTAATAGATGAAGGAGAAAAATATACTAAAAACATATTACAAACATCTTTACCATGTATTTGATTCAAATATTTGCAAAACACCTCCCTCACTGTCGCAGGTAAAGCTTCTCATCTGGGCAGTATCTTCCAGTACCAACATGACAAGGTGACCCTTCTCTACTCTGTATTCTCAAGGAATGACTAGAACAGTTTCAGTCTCCACTCCCAAGGAATCACTTCTTGCTTCTAATGACAATTCTAGGTTCACATAGCTTGAAGAACAGTGCCCCATGGAGACAGCAGAACCGTTGCTGAGACCAGTGTTTTCAACTTTAGCAGTTTCAGGGTCAAGCTGGATCCTAGAAGCACACTGGCCATCATTTAACCAGTGCCTCCTCCAAGAGACGGTTAGAGAGGCTGTTCCTTAGAAGAGACTTACGTGTGTACTGTGTAGTGGAGCTGGGGTCCCCCGGGACGTGGTCCACTTCCGGAGAGATGGTAATGTTATATAAGGTGCCCGGGATCAGGCCCTGGAGAGTGACCACGTTGTCAGATGTGTTTGTGTGGTTAGAGCCATGCTTGGACTCTATGACTAAATGGTAGACATACTCGGAAGCATTGCCTGGGCTCTTCCACTCCAGCCGCATCTCCGTGGTGGTGACGTAGGCCACGTGGATGTCAAACACTGCACTGGGAGCTGCTCAGAAGAAAGGAAGAAGGGAAACCCATTACTGACTATCATGAGGCCTAGCTTCCTCTCCAAGTGCTGTCGAGAGAACCTGCTCTTCTGCCATCACACTTTCAAATGAGTTCATAAAAGGCACACTCCAAAATCGAGCTGAGAAATGCACACACTCGGTGCTCTCAAGAATTTTAGCTCTTCCACGACGCAGATGAACTTCCCAGTTTATCTTACCAGTTCTCTAGTTTTTTGTTCTTGTCATAAAAATGAGCCCTTAGGCTGGGTGCAGTGGCTTATGCCTGTAATCCCAACATTTTGGGAGGCTGAGATGGGTGGATTACTTGAGGTCAGGGGTTCGAGACCAGCTTGGCCAACATGCTGAAAACCCATCTCTACTGAAAATACAAATATTAGCTGGGTGTGGTGGCACACACCTATAATCCCAGCTACTCGGGAGGCTGGGGCACGAGAACCACTTGAACCCAGAAGGTAGAGGTTGCAGTGAGCCGAGATCACAGTACTGCTGCACTCCAGCCTGGGCGACAGAATGAGACTCTGTCGCAAAAAAAAAAAAAGAAAAAAGAAGACCAGGCACGGCAGCTCATGCCTGTAATCCCGGCACTTTGGGAGGCCAAGGCGGGCGGATCACATGAAGTTAGGAGTCTGAGACCATCCTGACCAACATGGAGAAACCTCATCTCTACTAAAAAAAGTGCAAAATTAGCCGGCTGTGGTGGCGTATGCCTGTAGTCCCAGCCACTGAGGCAGGAGAATGAATCGCTTGAACCCGGAAGGCGGAGGTTGCGTTGAGCCGAGATCGCGCCATCGCACTCCAGCCTGGGCGACAACAGCGTAACTCTGTCTCAAAAAAAAAAAAAAAAAAAAGCCCTTCAAGGGGTCATCTGAAGTGGAAATCACATTCAGTTTCTTGATATGGGTGCTGGTAACGAGGTGTGTTCAGTTTGTAAAAGTTCATGAAGCTATGCGCTGAGGATACGTCCCTTTTTGGTATGTATATTACATCTCAATAGAGAGGTTTTTTTTGTTTTGTTTTGTTTTGTTTTTTTAAATCACTCATTTAGAAGGAAACATCTCCCTGTGACACTGCCTGACATACTGAAGAGGAGAACTGAAATGGAGAGCTGACCTTTACTACGTTGCAGCATTTGAGGACGGATGAGGAAGGGAAGAAAACGGGCACACCCTGCACCCTCAGGGCAGAGTCAGAAGTGGAGTCCCCCACAGGAGCCCATCCGCCAATCATCTCCCGGCTGCACACTCAGCCACTTGCACCAGGGATGCCCGGACGTCGAGGCCCGGAAGTAACCACGGAGGCAGGGCCTGTTTTCCAGGGCAGCTTTCAACCCCGTCTCTCTTTACCTGGCAACAAACATCGCCTCCAGGGAGAGGAAATGGGCAGGTAGGGGACAAAAAAGGGAAATGCTTTCACTGCAAACACCTTGTCCTAAAAAATAAAAAAAAAGTGCCATGTTTACGTACAATCTACTCCAAAATTAATTTTTTTTTTAAATCTTAAGTGTGTTATCCTTAAAGAGAAGCCACTGGGAGAAGCCTTTGTTTCCTACTGGCAGATTCCTGGTGTCAAAGGAATTCCACAGACAAAAGACCATGAAAGGCAGCCTTTGCCTATAAACATAAAAAACTAGAAACAACCTAAATATTCAATAACATGGGGAGGGCTGTGGGCACTGTGATCTGGCTGCATGATGAAATATTCTGCAGCCACTAAAAACATGAAGACCATGATAACTATAGGGGAAAGTTGTGGCATAGACTGAGTAAAAAAAAAGAAAAATTCAAATACAAAATAAAAGTACTTGTAAAATAATTACAGTAATACAAGCAAAATGTGGACATAGAGAGAAAAGGAATTTGGTTGGGTTAGAAAAGTAGAGATATTTGTTTCTTTTCCTTTTTATTGTGGTAAGACATACATACCATAATATTCATCATCTTAACCATCGGTCAGTGTACAATTCAGTGTCATCAACATTCACAATGTCGTGTAACCATCACCACTACCTGTACCCAAAACACTGTTATCATCCCCAGCATAAACTGTAGCCATGAAATAATAATGCCCACTCCCTCCTCTGCACAGCCCCTGGTAACCTCTATTCTAATTTCTGTAGAATATTAAGTTGCCTAATCTAGGTACTCAGGTAAGTGGAATCATCCAGTATTTGTCCTTCTGTGTCTGGCTTATTTCACTTAGCATAATGTCCTCAAGATCCATCCATGTTGTACCATAAATCAGAACTTCTTTCTTTTTTAGGCTGAATAATACTCTGTTGTATGGATGAACCACATTTTGTCTATCCATTCATTTGTTGATGGGATCTTCGGTCCCCCTTTGGCTACTGTGAACAATGCTACTACCATAAACACTGATGTACAAATAACTGTCCAAGGCCCTGTTTTCAATTCTTTTGGAGATATACATAGGACTGGAATTACTGGATCATATGGTATTCATTTCCTTTTTTCAAAATTGCTTTTAATGCTGTTAAGCTGACTTTTTCCAATAACAATAAAGGTTGTTCAATAATAGAAAAGTAACTCCCAAAGAGTTCAGATCTTATAGCAAGCCTTCTTGACTTTCATTCAATGGGACCACTGAATGAAATGGGTCCTTTGAGACAATGGAATTCCAGGCGGGTGTTAAAATTACCATGTGAAAATTACCCTGCAGAAATACTGATATTCAGAGGAAAGAACATTCATAATAAACTATAGTAAAAGAGATGCCTTCTCCTCACTAATACTAAACTTTACTGCTGTACCACATCAAAGTGTCAATCTACATGGTGGATAAGCACTTGGTCTTAGACACCAGACACAAGTCAGTTTGCCTCATCACTCTGGGCCAGTTACTTAAGTTCGCAGAGCCCCCATTTCTTACTCTAGGACAGAAATGATAATAATACCTGCTCCATGAAGTTGTGTTAAAAATGTAAAATACAGTATGAGAGCACTCAGCACTTTGCAGACCCCCAACATATTATATTATTGTTACAGTAAGTTCTGAGCAATAGCAAGTAGCACGATATCACACATCCCCGTCAGTGGTGATCCTCTTACCATTATCCACATCCTTAAAAGACAGAAGAAACATGTTGATGTTAAGACTTCATGTCAACAGTCTAAAATGCAGACTTGCAAAGGGAATACTGCATTTCATCTGAGGGATGCATTTTAGTAGACCCCTTATTTCGGAAGCAGATCCTCTGAATGACTATTGGTGCTTAACCTAACCAGCACAGTTGAAGAAGCTTCTTCAAGGAGAATCTCAAAAGCCTAACTCATTTCATGTGTGTTTCAAGGAATCTGTCCCATTTCTTTATTCTATCCTCTGTATAAAAGATTTCAACTATCTTGAATCAAAGATCTAGGAAGACTGTATGTTTTTCAACCTTTCAAAAAAAATAATTTCAAATTTTTAAAACGATAAAAAACATTACTCTCTAGAATTTTCCAGAAGTTTCTCCTGTGGGGCTAGAAATAATTTAATAATTTATTTAAACTGGTTCTATTTAAAAAAATTTTTTTTGAGACAGGGTCTCCCAGGCTGGTGCTGGTCTGCAACCGCTGGGTCAAGCAAATCTTCCTGCCACAGCCTCTCAAGTAGCTGGGACTATGGGTGCAGGCCACCGTAGCTGACTACAGAATGATTTTATCAATTTCAATTAGCCTAGAACTGACAAACTATCACATCACAGTGTTGTTTATGAAAGACTGTCAAGAGTCCACCTGCCCAACACAGCACAGTAGTTAATTTCTGACACATCTTGACCAGAGGTTCTTAAACTTTTTGCTCTCAGGACTTCTTTACCTTCTTAAAGGTTATTAAGGCTCTCAGAGAATTTGTATTTACATAGGTTATATTTATTAAGATTTACTATATCGGGGATTTAAAATGAAGAAATTTTTTAAATGTAAGAATCTACAGCATATATTCCATTAGCCCTCAGAGAGACAAGGTCATCCTATGTCAGATCAAAGTTGGAAAACTCCAAAAGAGAATGAGAATGAAAAAGTCAAATAACGTTTTAGTATTGTTACGATAATACTACCTTGGAGACACCTTGAAAGAACCTAGGGATCCCTAGAGAGCCCTGGACCACAATTTGAAAACCACTGATCTAGCCCAGAGGTCAGCAAACATTCTCTGTAACGGCCAGAAAATAAATATCTCAGGCTTCACAAGCCACACATTCTCTGTTGCCACTACTCAATTCTAGCACCAAAGTAGCCATAGACAGTACATAAGAAAATGAACATGGCTGTGATCCAATAAAACTTTATTTACAAAAACAGACAGTGAGCCAAATTTGGCGTAGGGGCCATTCTTATCTGCCAACTCTGTTTCAGATGATGGAATTCCAGGCAGGTGTTCAAATCATCTTGTAGAAATATTGTATTAAGAGGAAAGAATATTCATAATTAATTGGCAAGTTGGGGAAAAGGCAGATTACAAAACCACATGTACAGATGGCCTCAATGTTTGTCAAAGAAATACATATATATTTGTGGGCTGGGCGCGGTGGCGCACACCTGTAATCCCAGCGTTTTGGGAGGCTGAGGTGGGTGGATCACTTGAGATCAGGAGATCAAGACCAGCCTGGCCAATATGGCAAAACCCCGTCTCTACTAAAAGTATAAAAATTAGCCAGGCGTGGTGGCGCACACCTGTAATTCCACCTACTCAGGAGGGTGAGGCACAAGAATAGCTTTGCTTGAACCCAGGAGGTGGAGGTTGCAGTGAGCCGAGATCACGCCACTGCACTCCAGCCTGGGTGACAGGGTAAGACTGTCTCAAAAATATATATATGTGTGTGTGTGTGTGTGTGTGTGTGTGTGTGTGTGTATTATATATACGTATTAAATATGTATGTATTAAATATATGTAAGTATACATGTTTAAAAATTATAAAATGTCATACATCAAGAGTGATTATCTCTGTTTGATGGTTTCCATGTAAGTTTTTTCTACTTGCCTGTATTTCATAAAATAAGCATTACTGTTATTACGAAAATTGTTAAAGGTTTTTCTTAGATAATTAAAAGAAAAACAATATTTGGAAACATTATGCTTATTAATTATGCTGATTTCCTTTAAGAAACATGACGGTTTAACAGAAAAGCCTATTTGCTTACCAGTTCTATTGCAAACTGTCCGAGACGCCCCTTCAGTCCCATTTGGTCCTTCTGGAACTATTTCAAAGCAATACTTGGTTCCAGGGAACAAGTTACCGATGATAATACTTTGGTTGGTGGTTATTTCTCCCCAAGCAACCTCCCGCACACAGGATATGCACATGATATGGATCTGAAAGGATTCTGCATCATGGCTACTCCACGCTAAGCCGATCTCCGTCGTGCTGACCACTGTCACTCGGAAGTCGGAAACTGGACCAGGGGCTATGCAAAGAAAGTAAACAACTAGATTAAAAATATATTTCTCCAGGAGACAGGGATGTCCCACTTCAGAAAATATTTACACTGAGATGAAATGTACACTTAGGACACCTGATCCCTCTCTTTGTCTTCTTTGTATCATCATCTACAACACGAGCCCCTCAGAAACAGCTGTTTCTGGCCATGGAGAGAGCACTTGACCATGAGAGTGCAGAAGCTCCGTGCTCACACTGCACACAGTCATTCACAGGAAAGGAGAGGAGGCGTGAGCTCCTGTGGTCCAGGGCTCAGGCTCTGGAGGAGAACCTTGGCCACAAGGGCTGCTTTATCTCGAATGCATTACTAGCCTCCCAGAGCCTCTGTTCAGGGACGGACAGCAGAGACCACTCTTGACCCCCAAAATCCATTTCCCTGTTTTCCCTTCATCATACCCACCCAGATTTTTAGCACTGTGTGTGCACAACTGTTCAAACAAAGACCACATTTCCCAGACTCCCATGCAGCTAGATGTTGCATGTGACTAAGTTTTGGTCAACAGAGCAAGAGCTGAGGTACTGGGTGACTTCTAGGAAGTGTCCTTTAAGGGTGGAGCACAACCTTCTGTCCTTCCTCCTTCTTATAGCTGGAGTGTGGATGCGATGACTGGAGCTCACGCTGCCTGGCTCTAGAACCAGCACTACAGCGGTGGCTGCAGCTTCCTGATCCCAGGATCACAGCTCAGAACATACAGCCCTGGATCCAGCAACTACAGCAGCGACTCCCTGATTCCTCCCTGTGCTGTCTGTGACCAAGGTGGTGACTCTCCAGGGGGTCAGTTCTGCAGCCTTGTCCAGGAGTCATTTCTTGGGGCCAGGCCTAACGCCTGCTCCCCTGCTGTTATGAGCTGACTTGTGCTCCCTCACTCCCAAATGTATATGTTTATGTCCTAACCCTCAAGACCTCAGAATGTGGCTGTCTTTGGAGACAGTCTTTAAAGAGGTAATTAAGTTAATGTGAGGTCATGAAGGTAGGCCCTAATCCAGCAAGACCGGTGTCCTTACAAAGGGAGATGAGGACATAGGCACACGCAGACTAAGGACAACCACGTGAGGGAGAAGACAGTCATCTATAAGCCAAGAGGGAGGCCTCAGAAGAAACCACACCTGCCGCTGCCTTAATCTTTAACCTTCAGCCTCCAGAACTATGAGAAAGTCTATTTCTGTTGTTTAAGCCACACAGCCTTTGGTACTTGTTCTGGTAACCCTAGCGAACTAATACACCAGCTCTTCCAATGATTCTGCGACACCTCAATTGCCAGGATAAATCCCTTTTGGTTAAAAGAGCTCACAGTTTCTGTGTCATGCAATTGAGTCCTGCATAACCTCTACCGTCCCCATCCTGCCTAGCACTGGGCTTCTGTTACAGGAGGGAGAAATAAACCCGTCTTGTTTAAACCACGGATACTTGGGGTTTGTTGTTGTTGTTTTTAGTGGTGCTATTCGTGGCTGAACCTAATCCTAACTAATAAATAGTAAAAGAGTAAAGTAAAAGGTAAAGAAATGCAAGCATATTTCATTTTCCCAAAGAGCCATTCCAAAATACATCTGTAAGAATGCTAAGATGTGCTTCCTGGGAAGGAATGGACATTCTTGTGGGATAAGCCCTGGGTCCAGAGCCACACACACCTGGGTTCAAGTCCTGCTCTGCCACTCACTAGCTCTGCGGCCCTGGGCAAACTGTTCAGCCATGAGGGTATCGTTCCCCCATCTGTAAAAGGGGACCCCAATACCTACCATGGAGGCCACTGCAGTGTCTATAAACCTCCTGGCACAGTGCAAAATGCAGTGCTGGTGTCACTACTATTGTTTAATCGTATATAATCAATATTATACCACCATACCACTAGTGCACCATTACTGTTTTATTTTACATTATTGGACCTTCTTTGGAACCAAAAGCTTTTTATTTGCTGCATAAAATCTTATTTTAAAGGGACATTTAAACAAACAAAGATGAGATGCAGCTGTGCCAGTGATTCATTATAATGTCAGCACCCAAGACACAAGGGGACATGAATATCCAGGTCATTTTTGTCTCCATGTATTAATTCACTCTAGGTTTCCTCCACACTGGAAAGGGAGTTACAAGCGCAGGCTCCAGGTGAGAAATACCAGAGGCTTCATCTCACCTCTGCCACTTTCCAGCTGTGACACCTGTCTAGCACCTCTCTCAGCCTTGGCTTCCTATCTATAAAATAAGGCTACTGCCAACCATGTCACAGGGCTGTTGTGAGCATACAATGTGCCAGTGCGAGGAAAGCACGTCACACGAAGCTCGGCGTGTGGTCAGCTGACAATCACCATTACTATATCACACATCCTGTGTTTGGGCCTACCATGTAGCACGACAGCAGGAAAGGGTGGCGAGAGCCAGGCATGAACTCACGGGTGTACACTTGGAGGAAGGCCGGTGTGCCCTCAGTGTCACCTAGGAAAGGACACACTGTGATGCGGTAGAAGGTGCTTGAGCGGAGTCCCGAGATGACAGCGCGAGCCTCACTGACGGTGAGATTGAAAGAATCTGTCTCCCCCGCCACATGTATCTTGTAGGTATAGTTAGATGACGACTCATTATCACTGATTTTCCAGGTCAGGGTCAGGCTTGTGGCACTGATATTCACAACGGTGACGTCAAAAACCTGAATAGCATCTGTGAGAACACAAGAGGAGTTCAAAATAACCAGAACGGCCAAGGCAGAGGGAGGGAGAGGTCATCAGGGCATGCTGTCGAGCCCAGGAAACTCTCCTCTGCACCATCAGCCACGGCTAGGAAAGCATGAGGGTCCCAGCCAAAGTCAGGCATCATCAGGCGGTGAAGAAACAACCTGGCCAATGGCACCTACAGGGTTATTCTTTGCTCCTTTTTGTAAGTTGACTTTAGAGATTTGACCTAAATGATGACTTGGACTCTATGCATGTCTTACCCTAGGGCCAGGGGCACCCAGAAAAGTTGTCAAACACAAATGATGCAAAAGCGAACACTGCGATCTACGGGATGGCCTGACATCACAGAAGTCAGGACGAGGCAGGCCTGGGTTCTAGGGCTCACTCTGCTATGACACCCAATTGGGCCACAGGAAAACCACTGGAGCTCAGCTTCCTCATTTATAAAACTGGGAGAGCAATCCTAACCTCAAGAAAAGACAACCCAAGTGCCAGTTATTCGCCACCTGCCCACCCCACCCTCCCGACGTGTCTGCTGTCCTTCCCTCACCTGCTCTGTGCCCAGGAGGTTGACCCTGCACAAGGCGTCACAGGGAGGTCTTGCCACGTGGGCTGTGACCAGGTTCCACCATGAGCCAATGGGCAGACGCCTGAAGGGCCACAGGAGAAAGGAGTCGGTGCCTTCCTCCATCGCCTCCTGCTCTGGGCCTCCTGTTCTGACACAGCTGTGTCCTCCACTGCCCCAGCTCTCACTGGGCTCCAGAAACACCCTGTCCTCCTCTAGCCCTTCAGCCCTCGAGGTGGCTTTCTGCTGTGGACGAGTCTTGGGTGCCTCAACAATGTCCTCTGATGGTTTCCTTAACCCTGCCCCACCTAACTAGTCACTTGAAAAGTGCAGGGTGCTCTGAGGTGGGTGGAAATGTGTATTTGTTTGTGTGTGTGTGTGCGCGCGTCTGTTGCAACAGACTGAATGTTTCTGCCCCCATAAAATTCCTGTGTTGAAATCCTAACCCCTGATATGATGGTTTTTGGAGGTGGGGCTTTGGGGAGGCAATTAGGTCATGGATTACCTCCCTCCCAAATGGTATTAGTGCCCTTATCAAAGAGGCTGGAGAGAAACGCCTCCCTCACCCCTTCAACCACATGAAGACCCAGGGAGCCTGCAACCCGGAAGAGGAAGACGGTGTTCACCCAGAGCCCAGGCATGCTGCAGCACCCCAGTCTCAGACTTCCAGCCTCCAGAACCCTGAGAAATAAATGTTCATTGTTTATGCCATCTAGTGCATGGCCATTTGTTACAGCAGCCCAGACTGAGTAAGATTTATTTATACACACACACTCGCCCCTTAGAGAGAGGGAAAGGCTACTATAATGATTATTTACCAAGCATGAAGACAGTTCAACGCAAACCAGGATGTGTGTGAATTCACACCACCAAGAGCCTGAGATGTAATCACTACTACTCTGCTTTTGCTCAAACTGCTTTAAAAAACAGGGACCCCAGGCCCACACGAATTCATGAGTCATTTGAGCAAATCAGGCAAAGGGCCCTTCTCCTGGCTGGACCCAGCCCTGGGTGCATGGCTTGATGCAGGGCACACAGGCCAGATTTCAGCCCCTTTCACCCTCTCACGCAAGCTTACCGTGTGCAGTAAGCCAGCCGGACCCATGTAGGAGCCCTTTCCTCCTCCAACTAACCCACCCTCTGGAATCCAAGCCCTCCTCACCCGAGGGCCTCCCGCCTGCCACTCCTGCCAGGTCACTGCAGACCCAATGAAGTCAGGTGGCCTCTCCTACAGCCACATCCTCCCACCCACCCCGACGTTAGCAAAACAAGTACAAGGGGAAGGAAGGACACAAATGGACCCTCCTTCAATGTGGATACCACGAAAAGCTGTCATTCCTTACAGACATGGCTTCTCACCGATGTCTTGCCAAAACTTCTAGCCCCGTACAAGTAACACAGCCTGGCCAGTAACTACCGCTAGGTATTCCCAAACGTGTTCCCCTCCCGCTCTTTTCACCAAAGCCTCCAAATATTGGTGAACTTACAGAGTGAAAGTGCTGATACATTACAGCGAGGAAGCAGCAATGTGCATTTCAACAAGCATTTCAACAGAAAGACTGGTACGAATGACGAGGGCAGGCGACAAAACGAAAACTCACTTTCTTAACTCAAAGTAGGGGAAAAATAAGCAATGATGATCTATTTTTAAGAGGAAAGTATGACGCCAGTTTGTCTCATCGGCCACCACGCAGAGCTGTGAAAGACGGCGCGAGGCAGTGCCCCGTGCTCACACACGGGCTGCTCCGTGTATCTGATTTCACTTAATGAGAGATATGCACTGCCCATGGAGTTAAGAAGAAACTGAGCAGATCTGCTCTGTCCAAAATCTCCTCCAGAAAGCTCCCTCTGACATCAAAACTAGTTGTTATGCAAGAAATCACTCAGAATCAGAATCACAGGAGACAGAACACTGTGCTAGGAAACTCTGGCTGCCACCATTTTACAAAGTTCAACCTACTTGTCCTGAACTCTATGGTCTGGGGCTGTCCTTCTGTGCCATTCACTGCCTGGGAATAAACGGTGGCATTGTATCGGGTGCCAGGCTTTAACTCGACAAGCAGGACTTCCGTGTCTCGGGACTGCTGGCTGGAGGATGAGTCCGCAGGTCCCAGGAGGGACTCGTTGTGCACAGGGGTGGTGGGGCTGCCTGCCCGGCTTCTCTCTGTGTTGCTGGCATCTGTTTCAAGCACAGGAGACAAAAAGACATCAACCACAAGAGGGACACATCCCCCATCTTCCTTTGGAGCCCCCCGCCCCATCCGATGGCCATCAGACAGTGGCCACAGTTGGTGCTCCATCAATATCTGCTCCCTTCCTCCTCCAGAGAGAGAAGCAGCCCCATAAAAAGGCCTGATAGCTCCATCTCCATTTGTACTGTTATTCCAGTAGCACCACAGATATCTGGTGCTTCTCTTTCAAACTCTGCTTATTTCAGGTCATTCTCCCTTCTTTGGGACGTTTTCTTCTCCTGTCCCAGCATGGATTTCCAGGGATAGTTCTGGGAAGCAGACTTTGCTAATCAGACCCCACTCAAGACACGTTTCCCTGGACCAGACCTTGGCTGGTGGGGCAGCTGCAGGGTGTGAAACGGGAGCAGCTGGGCTCCTTGAGTGTGCAGAGGGAGCTGCTCTGAGAATGAAGCTGATAAACAGAAAGAAGCAGGAGGGAGGGATGAGAATTGCCTCATCTCTTTCTCTAAGGCTTCCCGCTAGCAGGAAAATCCACACGAGACAATAAATTGTTCCTTCTGTCTGAGCTATCCAAAGTCTGGTTTCTGTCACTTGCAAGCAAGGATCCTGACATCCACTCTGCGGCTCTGTTTTCCTAAGTGTACAATGCAGGTTAAGTTCCTGTCCTCCTCATGGAGTTAGCCTGGGGATCCTCTACAAATGCTCTGAAATCTGCAAATAACAACGCCAACGTCACCCAGCAGACGTGATAAGTTCCTCTGAAGGCCCAACTTGGGTTGACACAGCTGTTATTTGCTCAACTGAAAGAGAGAAAGCTAAAGGGGCCTCCACTTTCCCGGGTACCAGACTCTAAACAGTTTCAATCCCTATTGCTGTTCTCAGCCCCAATGTGTTCCCCTGTAAAATCAGAACATGTTTCCTTTCTTCCTCATGCAGGTGGGGGATCAAACTAAAACGTGGAGGAAAAGCCCTCTATAAATTCTAAATCTCCATACACATGGAAGAGCAATTTATTTTTTAAAACATTAAGATACTGAAAGTGAGAACCAGTAAGGGAGATGGGAGGTACCCTTTGTAACTCACCCAAGACCCCTTCTGTGCCCAGGGGGTCTCCCTCTGTCCTATTTGATTGTAGAAGATATGGGTTGATGCTGTATTGAACCCCTGGCTTCAGGCCTGAGATATTGACTGCAAAGTCTTGAGTCGACTCCTCATGGCTTCCAATGCCTTCAAGAAGCACCCGGCAGGAGGCAGTGCCATCGCCATTGCTCCAGGAGAGAGTAGCCTGCCTCACACCAGTGAGGGCAACACGGAGACCAGAAACTGGAATCGGCTCTATTTTAAAAACACAACATGCATTAATGGAATAAGAGATACGCAGTCACCTTCATTAAGAATGACTGGGGTTCAGTGCTGGCAGCAGGTTTTAAAAGAAAAGAAAAAAAGAAAGAATGAGGTCACTGAGGTCCTGATGTGACTCACTAAAAATACTTCCTTTCTATCACAGTCCAATGCATTTCCATCATTTCACAGCAGGGCTGGGGGAGAAAATAATAACGCGGAAAAGAAGCGAAAAACCTTAAAACTGAAATTGTTTAGGATCCACACTGGTCTCCAAGATTAACCCCAATAGTGACTGTACACTCTTCTAAATTGTCCCTTTTAAACAGTAGCATTTAATTACATGTGTTTTAGCTATCAGGAACAAAGCCTCAACTAAAGTGACTGCCTACTAATCTAAAGGTCTCAATTCAAGACAATGCAAATAACATCATTCTAAATTACCGCGACATTTGAAGTAAGCAGCACATTCGATATCCCAGCCCCAAGGGGATTTTTCAGAAGATATTCCATCTCCACTATGTCCTGGCCCTTCCTCCCATCACCTTACTTGGTTGATGGTAACATAAGTCAAACCACGTCACCCAAAATGACATGCACTCCCCTCACTTATCCGATAAGAACACAGAGACCCAGAGAGGCAGGGCGGTTTGCTCAAGAACACACACTCCCAGTAGCAGTGGGGATAGGAGAACCAGGGCTGCAGCTTCACGAACAGAAAAGCACAGGTAGGGCTGCAGATAGAGCCCTGCCTGAGGGCTGCAGGGGTCTGATGGTGAAGACGTTGGCCTAGATGATTCTAAGGCACCGTCCAGCTCCGAAACAGTGAGATGATTCCTCACAGCACATGTCTCTCATGCAAAGATTTCTAAATCAGGTCAGTCGTGTCTTTTTGTTTTATTAAGTAACGCGGAACCAATCAATTCCCAGCTCGGTGACTGTGGATAGCTGTTATGAACATCACTGCGCCACAGTGGTCTAGAGTTAGACTCTGGGTTCCAGCCCCACCACTTGAAACTCAGTAACTCTGAGACGCCAGAAGAAACTTAACTTCTCTACATTACACCGTCTTCCACTGCAGCCCCCAGGGTTACTGTGAGGACAAAATAACAGTAAGGACAGCGAGGCACACGGTCCGTGCTCAATACGCAGCAGCTGACGGACCGGCTCCAATGCAGCCCTGCGCTCGGGGCTGTAAGGCAGATAAAGACGCTCAGCCCCTCTACCGGTGCTTCCTGCCCCTCCGCATCCCCTTTCCCACGGCCACCCCCTCCAGCTCACCTTGTCCTCATCACCATTTCCAAGTTCTGCGCTCTTTTCTCTCATTCTCATCTCTTCTATAATCTCTCTGTGCTCTCCTTCTTTTCCTCTCTTTCACAAGGTAACAGAGCAAACCTTTACAGCGGGTTCCCCCCGCTCCCCCCCCAAAATAGGGCTCTAAGGAGCTCCAGGAGTTTTGTGAGGGTGCCCATGACACCCGTTTCTTTGGCTCTTTTCTCTCCAGTTCTTTTTGTTTTTACTTATTGAGCTCCTGGGCACGGTTTTGTTTAAAGAAACAGTTTCCTGACTAAAAATGTTGGAAGCTACTGGTTTCGTGTTTGCTGCTCCACGCTGGACCTCGTTCACCTCCAGCCGTGGGGGGTCCAAGAGCTCAGGCGCCCATGGGCGACTCCAGCCCCTGAGATCACACACCCCAGCCCCCAGGTCAGAAAACTAACAGAGGACCTCTTTTTTCAATTTTTGGTTCTCTTCACCTTAAAAAAGAGTTTCTCCACCTGTTTTTTAAAATGTTTGGTTCTTTTCAGCTTAAAAAAGGAGCTAAGTTTGCAGCTCTAATAGATGGCTTAGGCATTGACATCTAAGATAAATCAAAATCTAAACTGTCAAATCTGAATTAAAATTTAAATATCATCAAGCTCTTATTTCATTTGAAACACACACTTCTCTATAAAATACACCAAACTTCCCTGCCCAACAGAAACTCCCGGGGCATACAAACACAGCATCAATTTCCTGGGAGCTTAAAAGGCTGGTAATTACCATGAAAACACGTTTTTAAGGAAGTCTCTACTCCTGAGTCTTAACAGAAAAGTAGGTATTAACCAACAATAACGGAAGATTTTTAAAACCACACAGAAGTAGTCAGAACTTCCCAAAACACAGAGGGCCTTCATACTGAATGATGTGGCCACCAGAAAGCCGAGGCTTGCAACAACACAGCACCTTTTCTCCTCTTCTAGTTTATGAAAACCACTCTCTTCCCAACAGGCAACTTGAATGGACAAGGCCCTAGAATACAGGATAATACGAAATGGTTTGTCATCATCCCTGGGAGCCAGTCATCTTACCTGTGACGACATTTATGACTCTGGGATCTCCCCAAGTCTCATTGCCTGTTCCTGGAGTGATGGAGAACACATATGAAGTTCCAGGACGTAAGCCTGTGATGTTACACCATGGTCGATACACAACAGTAACTGTTGTCTCATTTTCCATCTCATTCTTTACCACACACTTGTACTCGGAAGCAGCTGAGTCGTTACTTTTCCAGGTTAAGATCACATTGGTTGGACTGATGGAAACAGCTTTAATGTCAAACACAGGACTGGGCCCTATATTGTTTTCAAAAAAAAAAAAAAAAAATTAATGCACTTCAAAAAGAAATGTAAGAGCGAGGTCTGCTCTATATGTCTAGTTTCCAGAAGTGACTTTCCAATCACAGAGTTTTATCTCTTTGCTTTCTAGACTTCCCTGCACCAGAATTTATTTAAATCCATATGCATACATGTATGTGTGTATGTTAGTAAAACAGAAGCCTTTGGAACAGAAGCAAAACTGATAGAAGTTGGTCGTGTTGGCTGTGACTTAAAAATGGGGTTAAGTCTGTATAGAAGCTGATACAAAAAGAGACCAAACTTTGGGAGGCCAAGGCGGATGGATCCCCTGAGGTCACGAGTTCAAGACCAGCCTGGCCAACATGGTGAAACCCCATCTCTACTACAAAAATACAAAAATTAGCTGGGCGTGGTGGCAGGCGCCTGTAATCCTAGCTACTCGGGAGGCTGAGGCAGGAGAATCACTTGAACCCGGGAGGTGGAGGTTGCAGTGAGCCGAGATCGCGCCACTGCACTCTAGCCTGGGTGATAAGACTGAGACTCCGTCTCAAAATAAAAAAAAGAGATCAAAGATGCAAAATGAGTCCATCTCCCCATTCTCAGAAAACGCCGCATGATGCAGAAGCACGTGCTAACTTTTTTGCCAAACCCTGACATCTAGAAGGAAGCTCAGTGGTTTTCTGACATAAAGATAGCAGGGGCAGAGCAGCATAAAAAGAAAAGAACTGGTCTTGGAACCCAGATCGGGGATTAAAGACCTGCTCCATCCATTAGCTGTGTGGCCTAGACTTAGTCCCTTCAAACCTCTCCGTCTCCAATTCCTCTGTTGACAGCTCTAGCACACCACACTAAACACGATGAATTATTATTGAACCACCATGATACGATAAACAAGGGACAAGATTTGGACATTAGAAATCTGGTTTCAGGGTCCAATTCTGCTAGTCGCTCACCGTGCAATTTTACTCAAAGTAATCTCACCTCTCTGAACCTTAGTTTCATCATCTTAGATGTACAAGATCGTAAACCAGTGGAAGCCATCAGGGTTACTAACTGTAGAACTACCAAATGCATGCATCCTAATTAAGCTGAAGACTGAGGAGTAATAATCAGAAACTGAAGAGTAAAACCCAGGTGATACAGCCATCATTCTCAAGGAGCTTGGGACTAATCCCAAAGGAGTAAAGATGGCATAAGTGTTACCATCTTGGTATGTGCATGGAAAGTGTGCCTCACCTGGCTCATGGGATATACAAACATTCATCCAATCAATAAAAAAAACTGCAGGAAGCCAGGCACACTGGCTCATGCCTGTAATCCCAGCACTTTGGGAGGCTGAGGCAGGCAGATCACTTGAGGTCAGGAGTTTGACACCAGCCTGGCCAACATGGTGAAACCCTGTCTCTACCAAAAATACAAAAATTAGTTGGGTATGGTGGCAGCCACCTGTGATCCCAGCTACTCAGGAGGCTGAGGCAGGAGAATCGCTTGAACCCAGGAGGCGGAGGTTGCAGTGAGCCAAGATCGCGCCACTACACTCCAGCCTGGGCAACAGAGCGAGACTCTGTCTCAAAAGAAAAAAATTAATTAATTAACTAAAAAGGCAGGAGAAGAAACAAGAGAAGGGAAAATGGAACAAGCAGGGAAGGATCCTGTGGCCCACAATTCAACAAACACCATGCCAGAAGGCCCCTCCAGGCTTGAGTGTCCTCTTTATAAAGTGACATGTTCACAGAGTCAGAGTGGCATATTTGGAAGATGATCGCAGCTGCTCCCATTTACAATCAATAACAATGATGGTGACGAGGATAATGATAAAACAGTAACAATAGTTGCAGTGGTACAGGTAGCAAGAACAGCAGCACTCCTTTTGAGAGGCCAACCATGTCCCAGGTGCTGTACAGTATGTTCTCATTTACGCCTCACAACAACTTCATGAGAAAAGTATGGCACCTTTTTTTTTTTTTTTTTTTTTTTTTTGAGACAAAGTCTTGCTCATCACCCAGGCTGGAGTGCAATGGCACAATCTCAGCTCACCGCAACCTCTGCCTCCCAGGTTCAAGCGATTCTCCTGCTTCAGCCTCCGGAGTAGCTGGGATTACAGGCGCCTGCCACCATGCCCGGCTAATGGCACCATTTTATAGAAGGAGAAATGCTTTAAGAAGTAAATTTTATTGATTCACACAGGAATTCTGGGAAGGTTTTGGAAAAGCAAGTTCTTAAGTTCAGAAAAGAAAGCACAGTTAACAGTATTTTTTGGTCAAATGTTTTTTCTGCATCTGCTGAAATGATCGTATGGTTTCTGTCCTTCATGCTGTTAACATGGTGTAGCACATTTATTGTTTTGCACAAGTTGAACCCTTTTTGCATTTCTTGGAAGAATCCCACTTGATCATGGTGAATGATCTCTTTAATATGCTGTTAAATTAGGTTTGCTAGTATTTGATTAAAGATTTTTGCATCTTGGCCTGCAGTGTTTTGGGTTGTAGCCTTGTCTGGTTTTGGTATCAAGGTAATGCTGGTCTTGTTAAATGAGTTTGGAAGTATTCTCTTCCTCAATTTTTGGAAGCATTTGAGAAGAATTGTCATTAGACCTTCTTTAAATGTTTGGCAGAGGACTGGGTGCGGTGGCTCACACCTGTAATCCCAGCACTTTGGGAGGCCAAGGTGGGGAGGTCACTTGAGGCTGGGAGTTCAAGACCAGCTGGGCAACATAGTGAGACCCCATCTTTACAAAAAAATTTTAAAAGTTAGCTGGATGTAGTGGTGCACACCTATAGCCCCAGGTACTCGTGACACTAAGGCAAAAGGATCATTTCAGCCCAGGAGTTCAACTTACAGTGATCTATGATCACACCACTGCACTTCAGCCTGGGTGACAGAGGGAGACACTGTCTCTTAGAATAATAATAATAATAAATAGAAATGGGAGATGTTCTGTTACTGATTCAATCCCCTAACTCATTATTAGATTATTCAGATTTTCTGTTTCTTCATAATTCAATCATAGTAAATGGTATATGGCAAGGAATTTATCCATTTCTTCTAGGTTATCCAATTTGTTGGCATATAATTGTTCATAATTGTTCCTTTGTATTTCTGTGGTATCAGTTTATAATGTCTCTCATTTCTGATTTTCTTTGAGTAGTGTCTCTTTTTTCTTAGTCTAGCTAAAGCTTTGTCAATATTCTTTATCTTTTCAAAAAAACAACTTAGTTTATTGATCTTTTCTATTGTTTTTCTAGTGTCTATTTCATTTATTTCAGCTTTGACTTTTATTATTTTGTTTCTTTTACTAATTTGAAGATTAGTTTGTTCTTGTTGTTCTAGTTCCTTAACGTGCCACATCAGGTTTTTTACTTGAGGGTTTTGTTTTTTGCTTTTTTCAGACAGGTTCTCAATACCCAGGCTGGAGGTGTGAGCTTGCTTTATATTTATATTTATAGATAGATAGATAGATAGATAGATAGATAGATAGATAGATGGAATCTTGCTCTGTTGCCCAGGCTGGAGTGCAGTGGTGTGATCTCGGCTCACTGCAATCTCTGCCCTCTGGGTTCAAGCAATTCTCCTGCCTCAGCCTCCCTAGTAGCTGGGATTACAGGTGTGTGTCACTACACCTGACTAATTTTTGTATTTTTAGCAGAGACGGGGTTTCACCATGTTGGCCAGGCTGGTGTCGAACTCCTGACCTCAAGTGATCCACCCACCTCGGCCTCCCAAAGTTCTGGGATTACAGGCATGAGCCACCATGCCCAGGGAGCTTTCTTTTTTGATGTAGGAGTTTATTGCTGTCAACCTTCTTGGAAGGGTTGCTTTTGGTGTATCCCATAGGCTTTAGTATATTGTGTTTCCATTTTCATTGGCTTCAAGAAATTTTTAAATTTCCCCTTTAATTTCTTCACTGACCCATTGATTGTTCAGGGGCATCTGTGACAAAACAATTAACAATAGTTACTATGGGAGATGGCAAGATCAGCATCACCCCTATTGGGGACCTGACCATGTCCCAGATCCTGTACTAGGGCTGTACAAGCATTTTCTAATTTATGTCTCACAGTAACTTCATGAAGGTGGTTATGGCACCATCTTAAAGAAGAAGAAGAAATATGTTAACAAATTTGCTTAAGAAGTGATGTTTGTCTCAAGATAATTTTTAGTTTCCCTTTTAATTTCATCATCAACCCATTAGTTGTTCAGGAGCATGTTGTTTAGTTTCCATACATCTGTGAATTTTCTGAAGTTCCTCCTGTTATTTATTTCTAGTTTGATGCCATCATCAGAAAAGACATTCAATATGATTTCACACTTCTTAAATCTGTTAAGACTTGTTTTGTGGTCTAACATATGATCTACCTGGAGAATGTTCCAAGTGCAATTGAAAAGTGTATATTCTGTAGCTGTTGGATGGAATATTCTGCATATGTCTGATACATCCATTTGGTCTAAACTGTAGTTTAAGTCTGATGCTTCCTTATTGATTTCCTGTCTGGATCATCATCCACTGCTGGAAGTAAGGTATCGGTTGCATTGCAGTCAATCTCTCCATTCAGATCCATTAATATATTTATATATTTAGGCATTCCAATGCTGGTTACATATATATTTACAATTGTTAAGACTTCTTGATTAATTGATCCCTTTATCATTATAAAATGATGTTTGTTGTCTCTATTAAAAGTTTTGAACTTAAAGTTTATTTTATCTGATATAAGGATAGCTACTCCTGGCTCTCTTTAGATTTCCATTAGCATGCAGTATCTTTTTCCATCCCTTCACTTTCAGTCTAGGCATGTCCTTGCAGGTGAGGTGAGTCTCTTGTAGACAGCATATTATTGAGTTTCCTTTTTTTTTTTTTTTTTTTAACCCATTCATGCACTCTATGTCTTTTGACTGGAGAATTTAAACCCTTTACTTTCAAGGTTTCTATTGATAGGTAAGAACTTACTACTGCCATTTGGTTGTTTTCTAGACTTTTTGTTCCTTTTGTCCTCTCTTACTATCTTCCTTTAAGTGATATTCTCTAGTAGCATGTTTTGATTCCTTGCTTTTTAATTTTTGTGTATCTACTAAAGGTTCTTCTTTGTGGTTACCATGAGGCTTATAAAAAGAATCTTATAGTTAAAACAAGTTATTTTATGCTGGTGACAACTTTGATCACATGCACAAAAATTGACCTCTACACTTCTAGTCCATTCCCCCCCTCACATTATTGTTTATGTCACCATTTACATCTTTTTATATGCATATCCCCCCCGCAAGTTACCGTAGTTATTATTTTTTAAGTATTACCTATTAATTTTCATACTAAAGATACGTATGACCATTACAGTATTCATGTATTCTGAATCTGGCTGTGTATTTTACTAGTCTTATCCTTTCATATGTTTTCAATTAATCATTAGTGTCCTTTTCTTTTGGCTTAAAAACGCTCTTTAGTATTTCTTATAAGACATGTCTAGTGGTGATGAACTCCCTCAGCTTTTGTTTCTCTGGGAAAGTCTTTTATCTCATCTTCATTTTTGAAGGCCAGTTCTGCTGGGTATAGTAATCTTGGTTGGCAGGTTGTTTTCTTTCAGCACTGTGAATATATCATCCCACTCTCTCCTGACCTGTAAGTTTCTGCTGAGAAGTCTGCTGGTAGCTAAAGTGGAGCTCCCTTATATGTTATTTGCTTCTTTTCTCTTTTTGCTATCCAAATCCCCATTATCTGTGATGTCTGACAGTGTGATTATGTTCTGGAGTAGTCTTGCTTGAATTGACTCTGATTGGGGTCATTTTTCATTCCCATACCGGATATTTATATCTTTCTCCAGGTTTGGAGAGTTTTCTGCTACTATTTCTTTAAATAAGCTTTCTACCTCTTTATCTTTCTCTTCCTCTAGATGAACTCCGATTCAAACACTACCTCTTTTGATGCTGTCCCATAAATCCTATAGGCATTCTTCATTCCTTTTTATCCACTTTTTCTTTTTCCTCCTCTGACTGTATATTTTCAAATAATCTGTCTTTAAGTTCAAAGATTATTCTTCTGCTTGATCAATTCTACTCTTGGTGCTCTCTACTACATTTTTCATTTTGTTCAAAGTATTTTTTAGCTTCAGATTTTCTGTTTGCTTAATTATCTCAATCTAGTCACTTATTGTTTTCCTCATTTCTTTGAATTATTTATCTGTATTTTCTTAAAGTTTGCTAGGCTTCCTTAAAACATGTATTTTGAATTCTCTGCCAGAGAGTTCATACATCTCCCATCTCTTTATGGTCAACCACTTGCACTTTATTTTGTCTCTCTAGTAATATCATGTTTGCCTGATTATTCTTGATCTTTGTGACTCTCTGTTGATGTCTGTACATTTGAAGAAGTAGGTTCTTATTCCAGTCATTGTAGATTGGCTTCCTCTGGAAATGCCCTTCAACAGTAAGCCTGTCCAGAGATTTCTGGGCAGACTATCTGGTATGGTCCCAACCCCTAGGACTACAATGGCCACTGAAGTACTAGGGGGTGCCCTAAGCCCAAATTTTTGTAACAATACTTAACATAAGCTCCCTAGGAATTTCTTTTATTTATTTACTTTTTTTTTTTTTTTGAGACAGAGTCTCACTCTATCAGGAGTGCAGTGGCACCATCTCCACTCACTGCAACCTCCACCTCCTGAGTTCAAGCAATTCTCTTGCCTCAGCCTCCCAAGTAGCTGGGATTACAGGCACGCACCACCACACCCAGCTAACTTTTGTATTTTTAGTAAAGATAGGGTTTTGCCATGGTGGCCAGGCTGGTCTCGAACTCCCAACCTCAGATAATCACCTGCCTTAGCCTCCCAAAGTGCCGGGATTACAGGCGTGACCCACTGTGCCCAGCCCCCTAGCAATTTCTAAAAGTTTCTCATATTACCCTAGAAATAATTCAATGATTTAACTGTGTATGTGAAATGATACTATCAATACTTTTAGAACTAACAAAACTATTGTATCACAATGTTTTTTATGAAAAAAATGTAAATAATTTAAATAATCTACCTTCTCAACAACAGGGGAGTAGTTAAATAATTTACAATGCTTCTAGACAAGTAATTCTTCAACACTGTGGTCTCAGGGCCCTTCTAACTGCTTAAGAATTATTAAGGCTCTTGGAGAACTTTTGTTTATATGGGTTATCTTGATTAATATTTACCATACTGTATTATAAATTAAAAAGATAAAGTTTTTTAAACATAACAATACAAAAGCATACATTCCATTAGCTGTTAGAGTGACAGCGTCATCCCATATCATATAGAATCTGCAAAACTCCACTGGACACTCATGATAAAATGAGAGTAAATAAGCCAAATAACATGTTAGTAGTATTATGATAATACCCAGAAATACCTTGAAAGAATCTAGGAGACCCCTAGAGATCTCTGAACCACAGTTTTAGAATCACTGATCTAACCCAGGTCTCAGCAATGTTTTTCTGTAAGGGCCAGAGAATAAATATTTCAGGTTTTACAAGCCACGTATTCTCCATTGCCACTACTCAATTCTAGCATGAAAGCAGCCATAGGCAGACTCAATAAAACTTTACTTACAAAAACAGGAAGTGAGCCATATTTGGCCCAAGAACCATTATTATCTACCAACCCTGATTTAGACATCAGAATGCCAGGCAGGTATTAAAACTGTCCTGTAGAAATGTACATACTAACAGAGAAGAATACTTGTAATATATTGTTGAGAAACTACATGTAAAGGATGACCTTGATACTTGTAAAACAAAATAAAACATATATATATGTATATACATACGCACACAGGCACGTATACATCTTAAAACTGTAAAACTCGTATATCAAGTGATCAGTGGTTATCTCCAGTTAATGATTTACTTGTTATTCTTTTCTTCTTGTCTATATTTTATATAATGAATATGCATTACTATCATTATAAAAATTGTTTTAAAGATTTTCTTAGGTAATTGAAAGAAGAACAATATTTGGAAAACATGACATTTTAAATTATACCAATTTCCTTTAAGAAACATGACTGCTCGGCAGAAAAGCCCATGCTTACCAGTAGCACTGGGAGTTTTTTGAGATGCTCCATCAGTCCCATTAGATCCTTGTTCAGGTGTTCTTAAACTATCATTGGCTCCAGAGTCTTCGCCACCCTCACTGGTATTTGTTGGCACCTGAGGAGTTCCAGTTCCATTCAGTTTGTAAAAGGATGCTGCTTCACTGCTGATCTGGGTTACGCCACTTTCCGCTGTGGCAACAGTTGTTACTGAAGGGTCATGAGTTGGACCAGGGGCTATGCAAAGATAATAAACAATTAGATTAAAAATACATTTCTCCAGGAGACAGGGATGCCCCACCTCACAAACTATTTACTCTGAAATGAAATGCAAACTTAGGAAAACTGATCCCTCTCTTTCTCTTCTTTGTATCATCACCTACAACATGAGCCCCCTCAGGAACTGCTGTTTCTGGCCACATGGAGAGTACCTGGCCATGAGAGTGCAGAAGCTCCGTGCTTATATTGCACACAGTCATTCACAGGAAATGAGAGGAGGCGTGAGCTCCTGTGGCCAAGGGCTTAGGCTCTGGAGGAGAACCTTGGCCACACTGGCCACTTTATTTTGAATGCATTACTAGTCTCCCAGAGTCTCTGTTCAGGGAGGTGCAGCAGAGACCACTCTTGACCCCCCCAACTCCATTCCCCCATTTTCCCTTCATCATACTCCTGGAGATTTTTGGCCCCGTGTATGCATGGCTGTTGGGAACAAAGACTACATTTCCCAGCCTCCCATGCAGCTAGATGTTGCACGTGACTAAGTTCTGTCCAACAGAGTGTGACCAGACGTTCCGTCTGACTTCTAGGAAGAGTCCTTAAAGGGTGGAGCACAACCTTCTGTCCTTCCTCCTTCTTAAACCTGTAGTGTGGATGCAATGACTGGAGCTCACGCTGCCTGGCTTCCAACACTACAGCAGTGGCTGCAGCTTCCTGATCCCAGAATCACAGCTCAGAACATACACCCCTGGATCGAGCAACTACAGCAGGGACTCCCCTGATTCCTCCCTGTGCTGTCTGTGACCAAGGTGGTGACTCTCCACGGGGTCAGTTCTGCAGCCTTAGTCTGGGAGTCATTTCCCAGGGCTAGGCCTAAAGCCTGCTCCCCAGCTGTTATGAGCTGACTTGTGCTCCCCCACCCCCAAATTCGTATGTTGAAGTCCTAACCCCCAAGACCTTGATCTTATTATAGCAGCCCTGGCAAACTAATACAGCAGCCCTTCCAATGACTCTGTAAACTCTCACTTCCCAGGGTAAACCCTTTCAGTTAAAATAGCTCATGGTTTTTGTTTCCCACAACTGAGCCCTGGCCAACATTCTACGATCTATGGTAGATGTCTGCATACAAGTGTTCTTCTGTAGCCCTGATTCATGCCTGTACAAGGTACCCACCAGTTTATTTATTAAACTAATTAACAGGAAGAAAAACCAATGGCAGAACTCTTCCCATTGTTTGCACAGGCTCTAATTACCATTATTAATTGAGATTTGCTTTATTAGAGGGTTTCAGCAAGATCTGACCTTGTGTATGCTTCCATGAGTACAATCTAATTATTTTATCTCTATTTTATCTCACAAACTGAGATTTTACCAATCAGGAAAAAAAGGTTCCCAAATGTTGGGAAGAAACAAAAGCCACTGGATTTTTTTGGTTTTTTTTTTCCCTAAAAGGTACATTTTTTAAAACTACCAACTACTATTATCTTTAATTCTTTTTTTTTTTTTAAACAGAGTTTCACTCTTGTTGCCCAGGCTGGAGTGCAATGGCATGATCTCAGCTCACTGCAGCCTCCACCTCCCGGGTTCAAGTGATTCTCCTGCCTCAGCCTCCCAAGTAGCTGGGATTACAGGCGCGTGCCACCACGCCTGGCTAATTTTTTGGTATTTTTAGTAGAGACGGCGTTTCACCATGTTGACCAGGCTGATCTAGAACTCCTGAATTTAGGTGATTTGCCTGCCTCGGCCTCCCAAATTGCTGGGATTACAGGCGTGAGCCACTGCAACCAGGCTTCAATTCTTATAGAAACGTTTTATGACCAAAAAATTAGTAAGACCAGATTGTCGGGGCCAAAAAATAAATAAATAAATAAATAATCCCGGGATGGATGGTGCCTTCAACTGAATATATTTAAGCTTCCGTAAAAAACTTGTAGTCATATCCTTATTTTTCTCATTTTATTACAGACCAGGGAATGAACCAGCACTGTCAGCAGTTGGGACTCAGCCCTGTACATGAAAGCAAAACATGCAGGAGTCCAGGTCTCGTTTTCCAAAGGTTATGCCAACCTTGCACACCATTCTTTAAATGTAGCAATGTAGCAACACAAGAAAATACTTAAAGGATAACAGTATATAAACAATATACAAATACTGTATTACAATTTCAACTAAGTTAAATCGCCCACAAATGGGGCTTGAAAAAAATTACAGAAAATATAAATTTTCATCATGATTGCACAATTAATTAAAACGGTGAAACCCCGTCTCTACTAAAAATACAAAAAATTAGCCGGGTGTGCTGGCGGGCGCCAGTAGTCCCAGCTACTCGGGAGGCTGTGGCAGGAGAATGGCGTGAACCCAGGAGGCGGAGCTTGCAGTGAGCCGAGATTGCGCCTCTGCACTCCAGTCTGGGTGACAGAGCGAGACTCCGTCCCCCCTTCCAAAAAAAAAAAAAAAAAAAAATTTCTTTCATTTTTGTTTCCACCCTTACTCCTACTTCTAAAGAAAAACTGGGGCCGGGCGTGGTGGCTCGCACCTGTAATCCCAGCACTTTGGGAGGCCGAGGCGGGCAGATCACCTGAGGTCAGGAGTTCAAGACCAACATGGTGAAACGCCGTCTCTACTAAAAATACCAAAAAATTAGCCAGGCGTGGTGGCACGTGCCTGTAATCCCAGCTACCTGAGAGGCTGAGGCAGGAGAATCGCTTGAACCCGGGAGGCGGAGGTTGCAGTGAGCCAAGATAGCACCACTGCACTCCAGCCTCGGCAACAGAGCAAGACTCCGACTAAAAAAAAAAAAAAAAAAAAAAAGGAAGAAAAGAAAAGAAAAGAAAAGAGAAAAATTGGAAACCGAGCAGGTTTTATTTAATAAATTAGCATTAGCATTTTCACATTGCTGTTAATGTTGCTATGTGTCCATCAGGGGGCAGTAGCGAACAACACAAGAATGGAAAGGAAAACGGTACTCACGGTCACCTGCGCACAGGATCTGAAACAGAAAAAGAAAACGGAAGTCAGCAGATTCATTCAGCCATGGAAAATGCAAATCAGAAATAAAGCAGTTGAGGATTTAATAATGGGGGTGGGGTGGTAAGAAGCACATTAAGCAAAGGTCGGCTGGTCAGGGTTAGGGCGTCCTGGGACATTAAACACAAGGAATCATTGGAACCTCGGGTCAATTACAAAGGATTAACTGGGTTATGTGGGGGCTGGCGGCTGCTGACTCCCAGTGCCCAGTGCTTCTCCCCAGACACATCCCCCCACCTCCAGCCCTCTCCCCAGAGCAACTCCCCAGGTCAGCACCTCCCTCCACCCACTGTGTGATGAGTTGAAGCAGAAGGACACAGAAGCAGACACCAGATTGTTGGGGCCAAAAAAGGGCAGTTGGGTGGGTGGGAGGGGGTAACAAGACCAGCACACCCCTTCCCCAGACCCACTTCCCAGTCCTGACAGCACGGTGGAAACCAGATGTGCAGCAGAAGAAATCCACTGGGTTTGGGATTTTCACTGTACAAAAATTCATCTTTTTCTATCAGTAGGTGGCAGTAAAATTTTTTAATCACATGTCAAGCAGCTTTGGGAAGAATTAGTGTTTGACACACAAGAGGCCTTAAAGGTTTAGCTGACAGTGTCAGCTGGGGAAGGCAGCAGCCCTCAAGGATATTCATTGTGATCCCTAATTATTTCCCTCTACTTTAAAAACCTAAAGTGATTCAAGGTTGTATACTCTACTGTTTCATAAACACATCTTTTTGGCGAATAGAATTTTTTTTTTTTTTAAGTAGGATTGTCACAAAGAATAAAATAATCAAAAAGGACCCCAGTGGAAAAAAACCATCCTCCTACTTTCCATGACACTTAGAATAAAATTCAAACCCAACCACAACCCACCAGCCCCTCTGGTCTCACTGCCCACTCACATTCTCCAAACTGATTCTCCCCTAGAGCCTTTACATATTTACTCCCTCCCACAAACACACTCTGCCCAGACCTTTTCATGGCCTGCCCAAAACGCCACCTCCTTGGCAAGTCCTTCTCCAAGCAGCCATGGAAACCAACAGCCCTCACTCTCCATCCATCACTGACTCCTCCAACCACACTGTGCGCTTCATGAGAATAGAGACCTTGTCTGTGCCCCGTGGCTAGAATGGTGGACACAGTAGGCGCTCCATAAACGGCACTGGAAGGAAAGAACAAACCCAGAGGGAAAAGTCTTGCCCCAAGGTCCTCCAACTCTAACTTCCCATTCCCATCTTTCACCCTACCGTCAAGTCCTTCACATCTCGGGCCTACCATTTTTCAGCTCATCTTTCTCCTCCAGCCCCTGCCCTTCAATCTATGCTGAGCCTCAATCCACAGTCTATGATGAATCATAGGAGAGAGGGAGAAAAAAGAGAAGTCAATAGCTAGGCAAGTCGCACACGGCAGCAAACATTTTTTTGCCCAGTTAGGGGAAAGATTAAAGTAAAAGCACTGTGGGAGGCTATACTTGGAAACGCATTCTGCGGATAAAAAGGAACTCTAACTTACTAAGTACCTACTATGTAACAGGCACTGTGCTAGGCTTTCTACATCCCTTGTCTCAGCACAGAACCATGGAGTGATGGCTAAGAGCTGGGACCTGGACTTAGACCACCTGAAGGAAGTCGTTCACTGCTTCTGGCCATGTGACTGTGGGCAGGCAGCTTGCTTAATTAACCTCTCTGTCCCTCCCTGTCTGTATCTGCCAATGGGACGATCCCTGCTTTAACGAGAGTTAAGTTAAATGATCTATTTGCGCTGCTGTTGTCACCATCATCATCCTTACCTCTTCACAGCAACCCTGTGAGGCACTTTTATACCCATTTTACAGATAACACCACTGAGGCTCAGATCCTCCTGACTGAAACCAATGTGTAATCTGAAGCTCATACTCTCCCCAGCATTGTTTTCCAAAGTATTTTCTGAATAATTTATTTTTATAATTTTTTTTTTTTTTAAGAGACAAGGTCTCACTCTGTCACAGGCTGGAGTGCAGTGGTACAACCACAGCTCACTGCATCCTTGATCTCACATGCTCAAGCGATCCTCCCACCTAAGCCTCCCAAGTAGCTGGGACTACAGGCATGCACCACCACACCCAGCTAATTTTTTTATTTTTGTATGGGGACAGGATCTCACTTTGTTGCCCAGATTGGTCACAAGCTCCTGGGCTCAAGCAAGCCTCCCACCTTGGCTTCCCAAAGTGCTGAGATTACAGGCAGGAGCCACCATGCCCAGCTTTTTTCTCCAAGTATTTAAATAGACCAACAACCCAGTTGCAGAGGGCACGGAGGCCCAGAGACAATAAGTGGCTTGTTCACGGACACACAGCCAGAGAGGACGCACAAGAACCAGAACCCAGATCTTGACCTCCACCACTCTCCCTTACATCTTCACAGCAAAGTCACTAGTACAGATGACCCAAAGCTTCTGCTGGTCCCCATAGCTGGACAAAAGGAGCAAATACTAAGAAAAGAGATCAAGCTCACAACTCAGCAGTGACAGACACGGGAAGAATGCAGTACGGCCCACAGTTCTGGCCAAAGACTTCCCTGTACACCCCAGGTGTGGCAGAAAACCCGTTAGTCACCAGATGTGCCCAGGAACATGCAGTGCTACCCAGAAGGTGGAAGCTTCTCTGTCCCCTTTCCTGAGGGGAAACCCCTTGCCGGTGAGCCTTCCAGCCTTGTACACTGCCCTAGAGATGGTTCTAGTTTCACATCCTCCTTTGTTTGTGCTGATAAGTCGAACCCTTTCTTTTTTCTTTTTTCTTTTTTCTTTTTTTTTTTTCCTTGCCAGCAGGAAAAAGCACTACCAGTCCCAACTGTGGTTCCAGTCACAAGGATCCTCCTCCAGGCCTCAGAGAAAAATAAACTGTTAACACGGCTTTCTGCAGCATCCCAATTCAGCTAAACCTGCAGCCATGACATCAGTGGTCCACTCTGAACATTGGATTCTTCCCACTCAAAAACTAAGGCTGGGCACGGTGGCTCACGCTTGTAATCTCAGCACTTTGGGAGGCAGAAGCAGGGGGATCACCAGAGGTCAGGAGTTCCAGACCAGTCTGGCCAACATGGTGAAACTCCGTCTCCACTAAAAATACAAAAATTAGCCAGGTGTGGTTGCATACACCTGTAATCCCAGCACTCTGGGAGGCTAAGGCAGGAGAATCGCTTGAACTGGGGAGACGGAGGTTGCAGTGAGCTGAGATCGTGCCACGGCACTCCAGCCTGGGTGACAGGGTGAGACTCCGTCTCAAAAAGAAAGGAAAAAAAAAAAAAAGAAACTAAGTCACAGGGATCTTACCAGCTGCATTTATACCTAAAACTTCTAAAATTTTCCCCAACTCCTCTACATGAAAATCCTACACGTACATACACATCAAAACAGACCCCCTACGTATTCTCCTCTTCCCCTCTGACATGACTGTGTCATTAAACCTGTCTCCCAGTCTGCAAACCTGAATAACCTGTGGTTCTTCCCTCCTCTTCATTCTTTCTGGGTCACACAAAGATGTTTCCTTGCCCAGCGCACCCTGACTTCCCCGCTTCTGTACTGTGCATATGGTAAACCAAGTCCTCATAACCTCCAGCCCTACATCACAGAAGCAGCCTCATCCTAGGGCTGAGAAACACTCAGGGCATTTCCATTTTCATTTCTTGAAGCTCCTGGGGCACACACATACATACAAAATTAGGAAGTACCAGAACAGGGTTGTACCTACTGCCGTATTATTTTTGGTTCTGCTTCTGTTAGAGCCTCACCCTGACTCGACCTATAACCCCTCATTTGGAATTTAAGGGACTTAAACGGGGGCCTTTTGTGAACACCAGTGGTGACAGCCAGGCCCTACTCCCTCATCCATATACCTGGTGGCCTCTCCCTTCAATCCACAGTAAAAAAATAAACAGAACTGCGAATTCCTCTTTCCAAAACATGCAGTATTAGCCAGGATCCTAGCTGGAGCAGATGACACACTCAACCAGGGTGAGTGAGGGAGAGTTTTAAAGGGTCTGTTTTCAAGGGTGAGGGTGGGGTTAAGGAAAACCAGTAAGGGATGGGCAAGAATCCTGGGGTAGCAGCAGCGAGAAAGGGCAAGGAGAGAGGCCAAGGCTGCTTCCCCTCATCTCCAGCTGGGGCCTCTCGCCGGGCTGGCCCACTGGAAGCTGGAGGCCAAGGGCACCCGCTGGTGTAGAACATAAAGGTCAGTCTCCTCCTGCTGGGAAGAGGAGGGTAGAGACGGGTGGGCAGGGTCTCAGGAGCCCACAAGAGATCCGCAGCACAGAGCTCCCATCACATCACCACTGACAGCCCGTCAGCCTGGCAGGTGTGGACTAGGGTGGTTAAGAGGTTAGTTCACCTTCCACTGTCACTCATGAGCTCTGGCACGTGAGGGTCTCGTGGAGCCATTGGTTTCATCTACTGTAAAATGATGCAGAGGCATCTGCAATACAGACCCCACATCTGAGTTGTCCTGAGACTCGAACAACAGAAGGTTCCTTAATTCCCAGCCTAACAGCCACCTTCTTGCCTCACTGAACCTCCGCAGCTACCGCCCTTCAATTCACTTGGTGACTTCCTGTGACTGCTGTAGCCCCTAGGAGCTCTCCAGGCTCTCAGCCCCTCTCCGTCCATCCCGCTGTCCATGCTGCTAACTGTGGCCCTGCAGGGCCCCAGGCCCCAGGTTAGGTGCCAAAGATGCAGAGGGTACTTAAGGTGGTCCTGACTCCCCAAGAGCTCACAGGCAAGAAAAGCAGTGAAAGATCTGGGTGCGCCAGAACCTGGTGAGCTTGCGGGATGGAGAGGGAGGGACTTGAGGGATGGGGAGGGAGGGGCTTGGGGATACTCCAGGGTAATATGCAGGGGTAGAGTGGCAGAAAACATGACATAAAGAGTGACCCTGTGTGAGATCTAATGCTGTTCCATTCTACTTATTATAATATTGACTAAACCCTTAGCTACTGGCCAATCACATGTCAGATGTTGTATTTATCATCTCATTCAAGCCTTACAATAATCCCAGCAGGGAAGAACTGTTTATCCCCATTTTACAGATGTAGACACCGAGCCCTGGAAAAGTTAAGGTCCTGACTGAGCATCTTACAGCCAGTAAGTCTAAGATTCAGTCCCAGGTCAGTCTGACCCGGAAGTCCTTGACCTTAACCACCCCCAGGGAGCACTAAGCTGGTTCAGCCCTGGGCAGGTCTCAACTGAGACCATGAAACCCAAAGGCAGTTCCAGGGCTGCAGGTCACAAACCCCCCGCCTGTCCTGGGCCTTGGGAACAGCCCCCATCAACCCATTTGAATGGACTGAATTAAGGCAGTTCGCACAAGTTTCTCAAAAGGAGCAGTGTTTGGGGGTAAATTCACGGAGCAGCCTGGATTTCAGCAAGTGACAAAGCTCTCCAGGTTTTCTGTTATCCACGTTGGGCTTTTAAGGATGGGTAATAAGTGACTGAATAGCACAATGGGTAACAATAGACTCTTTATCCTTCTAAAACCAAACCCACACACCATATGACAATAGTTATTTTTACCCACTGACGTAATTAACCAAAATGTGAACCGCTTCAAGCAATGTTTAAAATCAAATAGCAGTTTATGGGATTTGGAGCAGCACAGATTTCAACTCTGAAAGGCCATCATTCTTCCTGCTCTCCCATTTATCTGCCATGTGAGCATTATCCAACAACTCCCTATAAAACTGGTTCCTCAAAGGTAAATCATTAAAATGACAGGCTGGGTGGGCCCCCCCACTCGACCCAGAGGCCAGACAACGAACACCCATTGTACAAAGCTCCCCAGAAGCCAGGTGTGGCATTGTGGGGTAGCCTGAGTATCTCCCATCCAAAAGGCAGGGACAGGCAGGCCAGCAGGCAACCCGGCGAACAGTGCCTCAAGCACAAGGCATCAGGCACAGCAAGATGAGAACAGGCCGGCTTCCCTGCCTCATCTGCAAATAAACTCTGAACTTCATGCTGTCATCAGGGACTGCGGGGAAGGGTCAGAATAATGTACAATTCCAGGTCCCAAAAATGCCGTGGAAGGAACGAGAACCAACCACCCTGCAAAGATCCCCCTGGCTCATCTTTCCCCTTGGGGAGCTAGAGGCACGATGGCCTCTTCCAAGAGCACACAGAAAAAAGTAGCCAGAAGGGCTATTTTGGTGAGGCTGTGTGGACTTTGAGACGCACAGCTGAGGGTGAACTTAGAACTCCCAGGCCAGAAGTTTCCATTGGGTATTTTTAGCAATAGAACTATTTTCTCAAAGACTCTTAGGAGGAACTCCACACATACGGGTATAGAGTTCCACATTTCATACATATCTGTGTATGTATATACCGGGTATACACCTGGATAAAAGCAGCTTTTTCAAAGTTCAAATCACCTTGCTTTTTACTTTGAACATAACTGATGTATAATCAAATGAAGAAGCAGATGGTTTCCAGTGCATTTTAAAATTTGATGTGATTCGCTATTTGGGCAAATGTGTTGGTTGGTTTTTTTGGTTTGTTCTGTTTTTTAAATTGTTTTTGTTGTTGTTGTTGTTTGTTTGCTGTTTTGAGACAGGGTCTCACCCTGTGGCCCAGGCCAGAGTACAATGGCACAATCACAGCTCACCACAGCCTTAAACTCCTGGGCTCAAGCAATCCCCCAGCCTTGGCCTTCCGAGTAGCTCAAACTACACATGTGTTCCACTATACCCAGCTAATTTTTTTTTGTTTTTTGTAGAAATGGGGTCTCCCTATACTTCCCAGGCTGGTCTCAAACTCCTGGCCTCAACTGATCCTCCCACCTTAGGCTTCCAAAGTGCTGGGCAGGCATGAGCCACCACACTCCATCCTCAGCAATTGCTCTCATTACAATTTCAAATATACTC
Source organism: Papio anubis (assembly GCF_008728515.1). Lineage (NCBI taxonomy): Eukaryota > Metazoa > Chordata > Mammalia > Primates > Cercopithecidae > Papio > Papio anubis. The sequence continues at coordinate 101,415,626 of NC_044987.1, forward strand.
AAATACGAGAGTGCAGGTTGCTTTTAATTAAACTGAAAGCAAATGCTTATGGAACCCCTGACACACCTCAAGGAGCACACTTTAAAAATGTGTGATCTACCTATCCTTTGACTTTATGGAGGAAGAAAGGAAGTCCCAGAATGGTCTAACAACTCAACCCAGAGCACCCAGTATCGAGACTAAAATACAAATCCTGCACTCCTCCACAGGGCTAATCTCTTCATCTGAAGAGAGGGTCAGAGCTGGCAATCGCCAAGTCCCTATCTGAACCCTTCCTCCACCATGTATGATAAATCTGGGGGTCCTAAATTAAGACTCCCCTGTCTGAATCTAGCCCACTGCCATGCATTGCTTGACCTGTGATGTTATTAAAATCTTAAGTATTTAAAAATTAGGGAGATAGAAGTCAGGTGCAGTGGCTCACACTTGTAATCCCAGCACTTTTGAGGCTGAGGCAGGTGGATCATCTGAGTTCAAGGGAGTTCAAGACCAGCCTGGTCTGTAACATGGTCAAACCCCATCTCTACTGGAAAAAATACATATATATACAAAAATTAGCTGTGCATGGTGGTGCACACCTGTAATCCCAGCTACGCAGAAGGCTGAGGCAGGAGAATTGCTTGAACCTGGGAGACAGAGGTTACAGTGAGCCAAGATTGCGCCATTGCACTCCAGCCTGGGCAACAAGAGCAAAACTCCATCTCAAAAAAAAAAAGAAAATTAGGGAGATAGCATTTTTTAAATCTTGTTTTTTGGCTTCTCAAACAGATCTGGCTTTCTCCTCTGGCCACATTAAAGACATGAATTGGATCTGAGTGTCAGCCTCGCTTCCCATGGGGGAAGTGCTTGGAGTTCACAGCCATTCCCTAGTAATGTCACCCCAACGCTGAGGACAAATGGCAGTTGCCAAGCAACATGGCCCCCACGCTGTTGGTTTTCTGTATCAAACATGAGCATGCAAAAGACTGAGAGGCAGTATGCTTTTCCACCTTTTTCTCCATTCCACTTATTTATGTCCCCAAATGTCCCTGAAGACGGTGGTGTTTGTAACCCTTGATCAAAGTGCACCTTGCAACCAAAGTCCACGGGTTGAAATGATTAACAAACTGTTTACTTTCTAAGTGTCTCTCCTAGGAGAGGATTTCTGGCCCATGTGAGGTGTGAATAATGTGCACAGTGTGAATATAAAACGTACCATTCTGCTTGCCACTACCTTTTCTCCTCACCCCTGAACCGGCCCCTCACACTGCCACCACCACGATCCCCAAAAAAGAGCAAAAACCAGGGCAGAGAGTTTCAGTTCTTCAGTTGAAGACTTCTGGTTGCATGCACTTAAATCTGAATAACGAAACCACTCCATTAATCCTACCAGTTCTCTCCTGCACTGCTCGTCCACCTTAGAACATGGGTAAAAAGAGCTAACAGGCACCATTTACCAAATGCTTGCTGTGTTCAGGGCTAGCTCCCCACGGAATCCTCCCTTCCCCACTGCCCAGCTGACTGTATATACAACATATGCCTTCCTGACTCCACAGGTTCCACATCCCTCCCAGAGGAGGACATCGGCTTCCAAGTTCCAGGTTCACAAACTGCCTCTGACTGACCACAAAATGCTAAGCGGGTCTCTGTCTACACTCTGGCCAGAAAAGCCAAGGGTGAGTCCTATCACAGGCCCATGAGGAACATCAGCAGTGAGGTCAACAGACCCAGATGCTCCTCACGGAACTATCTGCAGTCACCTGGGTCCTCCCAAGGCTTTGCAAACAGAAGTTCCCACAGTCAAACGACCACCCCACCGACTCCCACCACACTACAGACATGAGGAAGACAGAGACAGGGTGGGGCAGAGGAGCCGCACGACTTAGAGTCAGGCCTGGGTTTGAAGCCTGGCACCACCACCTATTAGCAGGATGTCCCCGGGCCAGTGACCTAACTTCTTGCATCTTTTCACCTGTCAGTTACTATCCACTCTGCAAGCTTGGTGAGGAGATTAGCAGCACACAGTAGGGGCTTTAGAAACAGTAGCAAATGTCATGGACCCCAAAAGGGGAGTCACCTGGCACTGTCAGCCACTGAGTGCAGGAACTTTGAGGACAGCGGGATCCTACCAGCTACAGGAACCTGAGAAAGGCACTTACCCACTCCCAGCAACAAGCAATGCCAGGAGGGAGCTGAAGCAAAGGTGGGTAAAACGCTGATCAGTACTCAACCTGAGACATGGGCACTTGGAAGTCGATTTGATCTTTTCTTTTTTTTTTCTTTTTGAGAACAGAGTTTCGCTCTTGCTGCCTAGGCTGTAGTGCAATGGCGCAATCTCGGCTCACTGCAATCTCCACCTCCCGGGTTCAAACAATTCTCCTGCCTCAGCCTCCCAAATAGCTGGGATTATAGGCATGCGCCACCCCACCCAGTTAATTTTTTGTATTTAGTAGAGACAGGGTTTCACCATGTTGGCTAGGCTGGTCTCAAACTCCTGACCTCAGGTGATCCACCTGCCTCGGCCTCCCAAAGTGCTGGGACCGCACCCAGCCCATTTGATCATTTTCATAACTAAGAGAAAATGGCAGGGGGTGCTTGGGATAGCTCTGTGAAACTTGCTCTACATTTTGCTGTGAACCTAAAAGTGCTCTAAAAATAGTCTTTAAAAAAAATTATATATATATATACACACACACACAGTATTTACCTCATAAGACTGTTGTGGCAAGTATTAAATTATCTAATCTACATGAGGCATTTAGCATACCAGGGGCACACAATAAATAGTAACTAGTATTATAATCACTCCCACTAGCACGGCCTCGGGAAGGAGGGTTCAAGTGCTGAAACACGGGAGAGGTGAACCACCTCACTAGGACAAAGCAGGGCCAGAAGGTATCTCTGCGAACACAGAAGCCTGAACGACAGAGAGGGGCAAGTCAGTGTCTTGGATTCTGCTGCACGAAAGGAGGGACTTGGGCTGAAGTTCTCAGACTAGCTACATTCTTGTCTCCTGCTGCCCATCACGGCCAGAGCTGCACTGAACCCCCAAGGCAGCCACCGCACCTCCATCCAAGGAGCTCAATGCCCTCTGCAAAGCCTCTGTCACCCCCACAACACACACCTGTCAGTGGGGTCTGCCGAGTTTAGCTGGGAGCCCAGGACCCAGGTCCCCTCTTCCCCATGTGCCAGGAAAGTCCAAGGCTGGGCTCAGACATCTCAGGTGGTGGTGACAGGTCAGCTCTTAGACAGTCTCCTGCCTACAACAGTCCCTTTCAATTAGAAATTAGGGCATCATTTGACTTCAATCCAGACAGCACAGGAAACTGCCGCTGTTCTGCAATCCCCTTTCAACGATAACCTAAATACAACCATCAGCAAAGGCAAAACAAATTCAAGGCAAACCCATCTAGTCATCCTAAGACTTTTGATAAAATGGCACCTTAGCAAATCACATTGGGCAGGTACTCTCAAGCCAGAAATGCCACAAAGCAGACACTTTTATTTGACATCCATGCAATGGAAAAAGAACTCTGAGCGTCAGATAGGAGATCACTGGAGAGCTGGTGTACCAGAGCCTAACCACAATCAGAAAAGAGTGACAGGAGGAGACAGGTGATTTTCAACATCTCATCAAGCCTCGTGAGTGCCCTAAATCAGGGGTCGGCAAATGTCTTCTGTAAGAGGTCAGATAGTAAACATTTTAGGCCTGGCAGGCTTTACACTGTGCCCTTGTACTGTGAAACCAGCCATCGATGATACGTAAACTAACGACCTTCGCTGAGTTGCAACAGAACTTTACTTACAAGCATTAAATGTGTATTTCATGTAATTTTCATGTGTCATGAAACATTATTCTTTGTTGATTTTTTTTCTTCACCCATTTAAAAATGTAGAAACTATTCTTGGCTCTTGGGCACCCAAAAACGAGCAGTGGCTGCCTTTGGCTCATGGGCTGTAGTTTGCTGACCCTTCCCCTAAATCATCCATTTACCCTGGACAGAGCCACAGGGATGGACCCGCAGCATCTCAGAGCACGGACCGTGTGGTCTGGTCCTGATTCTATATCCTGGTTCTGACGATTGCTAGCTTAAGATCTGAGTTAAATTTCAATCTTCCCCTCTGAAAGGAAGGATTATGGCAGGACTCTCCTCAAGCCCTTAAGAGAATTAAGTGAAATAATATCAGGCATGAGGCAGATGTTCAAGAGAAGATAACTCTATTATTACTATCAATCATTGTTTCTAGATTTCAATCAACCCAATTTAAGAACACAGGATCTCAATGCTTGTCTGAATTTCCCATTGGAGATTTTTGGTGGATAAGACACGGGAAGGAACAAATGAATACAGGTTATTTAGGAGATAAAATGATTTGAAACGCAGGTCCACTGGCAACAGATGATGGTGCCTGGTGGTCAAGGCGGTGGGACCACAGTTGCCTTCTGAAAGTAGGCCCTTGGTGTCCAGGACATGTGCAGCCTGGCCCACTCTGTGAGGCCCACGGCATAAGCCTCACATTTCCATGGATTTACCTTATCCCGCTAGTTACAGCAGAAACTGTTGAGGTAAGAGGAGTCACACACTTCCTACCCACTGGAGCCTAGCTCGTGGCCTTCCCCATTACATGCTCATTCAGCACCCGCTGGGAACTGGCTGGTGAGGGGAGTTTTAATGGGATGTTCAGGGCCTGGAACAGAGCTGGCCTGGCCTCTCACAGGTCAGGCTGAATAGGCTTGCGTGGACACCAGGGCCTCCAGGGCAAGCAGTGAAACTGTGTGATCAGTCATAAAGGGGACGAGATCCTAGGGATTACCTATATCGACATCCTCTGTTTAGAGTTGAGGAAAGAGGCCCAGAAAGGTAAAGTGACTTATTCAGAATACCTGGGTCTGAAACTCATTCATTCATCCCAGTTCACTGACTGTGTCCCCTAAGGCAGGCCCTTTGAACTCTCTAGGGATGGAGCGAAAAAGCCCCCTCGTCTTGGGTTGCTTAAAGGCCGGCAAAAGCAACAAAGAAATAAACGAACAAAAAAACATTTCAGGCTGGGCGCAGGGGCTCACGCCTGTAATCCTAGCACTTTGCGGGGCCGAGGCAGGGGATTGCCTGAGCTTAGGAGTTTGAGAGTAGCCTGGGGCAACATGGTGAAACCCTGTCTCTACTAAAATCCAAAAACTTAGCCGGGCATGGTAGTGTACGCCTATAGTCCCAGCTACTCCGGAGGCTGAGGCAGGAGAATTGCTTGAACCTGGGAGGTGGAGGTTGCAGTGAGCTGAGATCACGCCACTGCACTCCAGCCCAGGCAACAGAGACTCCATCTCAAAAAAAAAAAAAAAAAAGAAAAAAGAAAAAAATTCTTTGGGTGGAACCATTTAATTTGGCGAGAATAACTGTTCACATCTTACCATTTTATGTCTCCACTTGATCTCGTTCTGAACTCTTCAACATACACACTTTTTAAAAAAAAAACAACAGATGTAAATCAATGCTTCTGTAAAGGAAAGGGTGAGTCACAAAAGCAGGACTCACATTTCAGGTACATTTTTCCATGTATCAACATACCTCAAATTCCCTGAATGAGCCATGCTGTCGTCCGCTACCTTGGCTCATGCTGGTCACTAGAAAGTGAGAGCTTCCTCACTCCCTCCTTTGCCCACTTAATTTCTGCTCATCCTTCTATGAAGATGACCTCCCTAAACTCCCCTCCCCACCACAGCCAGAGCCTTCCTCGGTGAGTCCGCTCAGCACTCATCTCTTACCACCAGGTGCTGGAATGTCTATGGACTGGCCTGAGACTCGATATCCATGCCTAGCACTTGAACTGACTGGCAGTGGGGCTGGCTGGGGAGCAGGAGGGTGGGCTGAAGGATGAGAGCAGGGACAGAGTCTGGGTGTGAAAACTAAATTTGATCTGGACAGCAGGAAGGAACACAGAAGAGCAATCAAGCCAAGAACAAGGTGAGAAAAAATTTCAATGGCAAGAAATCACAAAGGCGTAGTTCTCACAGGCTAGGAGGTAGCAGAACCATCCAGGGGAAATTGGTAAAAACACAAAGGCCCAGCATTATTCAGCTTCAATCAGCCTGGGCTCAAACCAGCCTGGGCCTCTGTTCTTTATCACAATCACTGTCGAGGTGACTCAAACAGTCTCCCAAGTTTGAGAACAACTGGCTTCAGGTACTTTAGAGAGACAATGTGGAAGGATGATACAGCCCAGGGTCTGCTCTGATCTGAGGCAGTCACAACCACAAGCCCCCAGGAAGGGCCTGAACAGCCCTAGGGGGTGAACTCAGGGGTGGTTTGGTTTGAGGAAAGCTCAATCCAGAATAAATTGAAGACATTCTTTAATGGTCTTTAAACAAACAAGGTTGGGGGGCGGGGGGCGGGGACCAGCACAGGAAACTGTTGGGCTAAAACCAGGATAGTTTTGGTGGAGAAAGTGGCCAAAGGGAGTGTCTCCCTCCGATGCCCTGTAAACTTCTGATAGCTTCTTCCAGTTCTCCCTTCCACAAATCCAGCAATCCAACAAATCTTAAAAACAATCCCATCGGCCTTCGCAGGAATTTGGGCTAAGAGTGATTTTCCTCACTAAGAACTCGACACGGTTTTCATACCAAGGTCAGGAAGACCAATCCTCTGCCCTTCAGTGCCTAGCAGATCATTTTCCCGCCTGCTGACCGGCATCATCTGTCCACACAGCACACGGCCGGTCACACTGCGGAGCCTGTGCTTTGCTTTGTGCGCTTTCAGGAAAGAAAATCGACACGTAAAAGGCACAATGGGTGCAGACACATCCTGTAAACTGCAATGAACTGTGATCAACTGAGTAAGTCAGCAATTTACAGAAAAAGAATAATGCTGTGGGAGTCAGGGTTGGGTTTGAGTCTCTGCCCCGTAACCCACTATCTGAATGCCACGGGGGAGCCACCAATTCTCCCAAAGCATCAGTTTCCACATATTCATGGGGGAGCAATGTGGCCAACCACAGCTGTGGCAGGAAAGAACTTCCACAAGCTCTTGCACAAAGTAGATGCTTGAGGCTGGGCACGGTGGCTCATGCCTGTAATCCCAGCACTTTCAGAGGCCGATGTGGGTGGATCACCTGAGGTCAGGAGTTCAAGACCAGCCTGGCCAACATGGCAAAACCCCATCTCTACTAAAAATACAAAAATTAGCTGGATGTGGTGGCGGGCACCTGTAATCCCAGCTACTCAGAAGGCTGAGGCAGGAGAAATCGCTTGAACCCATGAGGAGGAGGTTGCAGTGAGCCGAGATTGTGCCACTGCACTCCAGCCCGGGTGACAGAGCAAAAACTCCATCTCAAAAAAAAAAAAAAGTATATGTTTGATAAACATTATAGCTGGTTACACTCATAAGGTGCACACATCTTCAGAAGTAGCAACGTTTAGCTTTGAACAAAAGATATTCTTCCTCTCCTCCTACCCCTCTCTCTCTCTCTCCCCCTCTCACACACACAATAGTATTTTACCCAGTTGAAGATCATTATTAGCTATTAACAATAATTACCACATTGTACAAATAAATTGCATTATAGAAAGAGTCGCTCTCTTCCAAAGTTTCATTAACAAAGAAAAAGCTAAAATTCTCAAAGTCTCATAAGTCCAGTCCATCTTTCTTTGCCATCTAATAAAACACTTTTTATTTCTTTTCATGGGCTTAAACTTCACTAAAAGGCAAATTGTCTGAGGGCACGCTGCGGAGACAACAGGACTCTGTGTGTGCTCAAATAATCCCCTGTTCCAGTTGACTGTTTTCTATTTTTCTGAATAGACACTGGACAGAATTGGGAATCAGAAACGGTCCTGTGATCTCTCTAATTGCTTCCACAGACAAGTCCAAAATGGGTAATTTTTTAAAAAGACACAACTGACTCAAACTCCAAATGCTTCTCAAGGAGCCTCAGCCTTCTCTCCGACCATGGCCCGGCTCCCTTGGCCAGCCCTCACCCCCTCAGGGCTGGGCAAAGATTCACATGACAGAAAGGGCTGCCCCTCCAAAGACCCATCACTACCCAGAACTTAGAAGACAGGGGCCAGGAAGTCGGAGACCACATGTTCTCGGCTATCCATCCTCTTGCTACCCTGAAGTTGACCCAAAGCCTAATCCAAACTGTAACGTTTGGGAGCCTCTCTGTTACACAGAACTTCTGCACACCAAACACATCCTTAAAGGCCACATACCGACTTCAAATAACACACCCATCGCAGTAAACACGGCAGAAAAGCCCACCAAACCTCCAATTTGACACATCCCAATAGAGATCAGAGTCTAAGTCCCTCCAGCATTTTACTGGGGTTCTCCAAATCCTTGTATTAGATCTGCAAGAAAATAGGTCCAGTTAATCAAAAGGTTGGGCCGACAAGCCCACGCAGAGGCTAATGTCTTATCAGGAAAGAGTGCAAGGTTCAAATTCCCCACAGGCTTGACATCAGACAGACAACACTTCATTTCAGACATCAACCCCTGTCAAAGTTATTTCCCCACTCGGTAAACTTATGCCACAAAGATCTCATTATGGTACTTGGTTAGCTTGACAAAATGACTTTATTGCCATTCGTTAAAAAAAGATAGTAAGAAGCTCCAGCAAGGTGGTTTTGGCAAGGTCGCTTGGTGGCACTCTCTTTGGGACCTAACAATGTATGAATTTTCTTCTTCTTACGTGTTTTAGCAAATTAAACATCAGGGGAACATTGTACTTGGTCCTTGCTGTTCAAAGAAAAATTTCCCTGCTTGCACCGTGGCTTCCTGACATCCTGCCAAGTTTCAGACACTGAAATATGAATGGGATTAATAAGGATTAAGAAAGAGTAAATGCTATTAACAGCTCTTCTATTGCATGCATCTATCTTACTCAGGAGCCAATGGCCCACCAGGGAAAAAGAAGGGCTGGGAGGGAACTGAGCTCATTCAACACCTGCTCGCAGACAGCAAGGTCAGCAGTTAATAGCTGGGCTTTCTCCAACCACAATCATGTGTCTGTCAAAGGTCTGCACCACTCATCTTGACACTTAATCAAAGAACACTTCATCAAGGATCGTCAGAGCCGCAGGAGCCATTAGCAACCAGTGGCTTCCCTTTTGTTCTTTTCTTTTTTTTTTTAGGGCAGCAAAATCTTCTTGAGAAATTACATTTTATAAGAAACCCAAATAAACTCAGATAAAATAGATAATATTATTAGTAAGCCTTAATTTGAAAACTCCAAATTCACATTTACTTATTAGAGAGTATCAATCTATTTTAAAAAGGCAATTTGAGCAAACAAAAAATATATAAAATCGCTTGCTACATTTCCTTCACTTCTGGGTTTCATTTAGTTGTACACAATCAATAAAAGTCTGACTCACAGAGATATATAGTTGCTAATGGTAAAAGTTTAACAATTCATCTCCATTAAATAGACAGCAGAGGTTTCCTTCCTGAAGATGTCATAAAAACAAGTTAAGCTGGCACTAAAAGCAGCACATGGATGGTCACCAATGCTAAAAGTTTTAAATAATAAAAAGAAATATTTTAAAAATCGAACCAAACATCTAATGAAATTCCTGAAACATATCACAAAATATTTGATTGAGAAAGTTTACTCGTGTATACTCTCATCTTAGACAAACTCTACTAAATAATTTTTTAGAAGGATAAACATTTACCTCATTCTATGAAGCCAATATAACTCTGATACCAAGACAGACAAGGACAAAATGCGAATGAAAAGTTACAGAGCAATCACATACATGATCATTGAGGCAAAAATCCCAAAGTATTAGTGAAAATAAATCCAGCTATGTATAAAAACGAGAGTAACACGTCAAGTTGATTTACACCAGGAATACAAGAGTGGTTTAAAAATAGAAAATATAGGTCATTTATTATAGCATAGATTTTTTAAAATACATAAAGTCATCTCAATGAATTCAGAAAAGCATTTGATAATATTCAGCGCTCATATACGAAAAGCTGTTTGCAAACTCAGACTGGAAAGGAGCTTCCTTAACATGGCAATTTGCCCACGTTCACTGCAGCACTATTCACAATAGCCAAGACATGGAAACAACTCACGTGCCCAGCAGAGCCTGGAGGGCGTGATGCTGAGTGAAATATGCTAAACACACAAAGACAAACACTGCACAACTTCACTTGTATGTGGAATATTTTTAAAAAGTCAAACTCAAGCCGGGCGCAGTAGTTCACACCTGTCATCCCAGCACTTTGGGAGGCTGAGGTGGGTGGTTCACCCGAGGTCAGGAGTTTGAGACCACCAGTCTAGCCAACATTGTGAAACCCTGTCTCTACTAAAAATACAAAAATCAGCCAGGTGTGGTAGCAAGTGCCTGTAATCCCAGCTCCTTGGGAGGCTGAGGCAGGAGAATCTCTTGAGCCCAGGAGGCAGAACTCGCAGCAAGCCAAGATCTCGCCACTGCACTCCAGCCTGGGCAACAGAGCAAGACCCTGTCTCAAAAAAAAAGAAAAAAGGCACTGAATTTTTCAGCAGTAAGTAAGATGCTACCCTTATCAGTTTGGTAACTACCTTGCTATCCCACAGCAGTAGCTAGAAGCATCTACCCGCATTTCTTTTTTTCTTTTTTTTTTTTATTTTTATTTTTTTCTTTCTTGAGATGGAATCTTGCTCTGTGGCCCAGGCTGGAGTGCAGTGGTACAACGTCAGCTCATTGCAACCTCCGTCTCCCAGGTTCAAGCGATTCTTTTGCCTCAGCCTACTGAGTAGCTGGGATTACAGGCATGCACCACCATGCCTGGCTAATTTCTGTATTTTTGTATTTTTTGTAGAGTTGGGGTTTCACTATGTTGTCCAGGCTGGTCTCGAACTCCTGAGCTCAAGTCATCTGCCTGCCTTGGCCTCCCAAAGTGCTGGGATTACAGGCACAAGTCACCACACCCAGCCACCTACCTGCATTTCTAAACAGCACCCAGGGGACTCCAGAAATAACAATTCATGCTGCCAAAGCCTATAACCTACCAGCTTCACAGGGGAGGCTTACCTCTACCCCACAGACCAGCAATGAAAGCTTCAGGCCCAGTCCTATCCTCAGCAAACTCTGGTTCCCAGAAAACACGACTGGATCATTCTTATGGTTGGGAAGGGGACACCATCCTTTGAAATAACAGTCCTGCATAAAGAGCAAGGCCTCTTGGGAGGTATTTCCAAAAAGCTGACTTCACTCTTGTTGGTTCATCTAGTCTTGTCTTGAAACTAATTCTGAGGAAGCAGGTGACTTTCAGAATTTTTTCAATCACCTGAAGGAACAAAAGGTCAAATCCAGAGCAGAAAGGGAAGAGAAAAGTTGCATAAACTACATGTTTTTCTCCTGGAGAAGACCAAGTCAAGAGCTGCCTTTAAGCAGACAGTAATTATAAGATCACCTGGGTAGGTGACTTCCCCAGCAGTCACCAAATGCCCCTAACTAAACAAGCGCTATCCCGCCCTAAAGTTCTAAAGGATTTTACTTTGTAGCCTGACCCTTTAAATATACACACACACTTTCACACACTTAACGCCTCACAGGGAAATAACAAGAAAACGCAAATCTGGGATAGTAACGATATTAGGGCAATAGCAAGCTTCGACTGAGCTCTTCCCCTAGGCCAGGAAACATTCCAGCACCTTAAGTAATCCTAGTAACATCCCTGTGATATAAGGGATGCTCTCAGCTGCATTTTACACGTGGGAAAATTGAGGTGCAAACATAGGAAGGGAATCACCCAAGACCAGACAACTCACCTGCAGCTCCAAGGCACAAAGGCTCCTAACACTGCCCCGCCTTCCTCCTCCGGGCACAGCTGTTCCCTAAGAGCCCACACACCCTCCCCTTTCATCAAGGAGGGGTTTGCTGGATGGCAGATTGAAGAACACCTCCTAGGCAAACAGGTAAATGCCCTCATCTGAAGTCTTTGGAATGTGGTATGACAAACAGCCTTGGGTTTGAGAAGCACCACCACCTCCCCATACTCATCCTTTGGAGTGGGGCAGGCTGGGTGCCTTTCCCATAATGCTTGACATCATGAGGCAGATGCACCACCAGGACAAGGACTGGGCCTGAGTGACTCACAGTGGAGAGTGCTGGCCACAGGACCAGGCAGGCAGGACCAGGGGACGGACAGCACCAGGGCACAGGCACCCGACAGAATCGAAGATGGAAAAGCCAAAAGCCGGTGGCCCATGCTCTTTCTCAGGAAAGGGAAAGGTGCACTCCTGGCCTCTCGAATTTAAGCAAATTGGGAAATTGTTCATCATAAGGAATTTATGACATTCTGACCGTTTCAAATAAACCAGCCTTCTCTGACACTGAAGTGTGCTGGTCCAAAAAGCAGCATTCCAGGGCAGGAAACAGCCTGCGAGGCCCACGTGCACCCACTGCTGGTCTGGGAGGACAACAGAGGTACCATCCTGCTGCACAGATCTGTCTCTGAAGAGGGCCACCATGTTTGGCTCTGACCAGAAGATGACACCGAAGCCTTAGGGGTGGCTTCAGGAGACACGCGAAAACCAGCTACCGGGCTCTGTCAGATGCCAGGCCCTTCAAGACCAGTGTGAGCTGGGGGTCTGGGAGGGAGAGACCACCTCCTACTTCCTACTTCCTCCCTGAAGCCTGGAGAGCAAGTGTTTGAAGGAGACAAAAGAGGGTACCAGGAGGAAGGGAAGGATGCAGGGCGCCTGAGGCTGTGAGCCTCATCCATCAGCTAAGGATGCACGGGCAGGTGCTGCGCTGGGCAGGGGATGAGTGCTGTGTCTGCCCTCGAGGGCTGCTCCCGGGCCAGCACTGAATCACACAGTAGACTGGGAATTAAAGAGAGTTTTCTTGGTTGGGGGCAGGGAGAGGACTGAACACCTGCTTTGTTTAAAAATGTGTTTTCCGGCCGGGTGCGGTGGCTCACGCCTATAATCCCAACACTTTTGGAGGCTGAGGTGGGCAGATCACAAGGTCAAGAGATCGAGACCATCTTGGCCAATATGGTGAAACCCCGTTTCTACTAAAAATACAAAAAAAAAAAAAAATAAATAACTGGGCTTGGTGGCCGGCGCCTGTAGTCCCAGCTACTCGGGAGGCTGAGCCAGGCAAATGGTGAACCCGGGAGGCGGAGCTTGCAGTGAGCCGAGATCGCACCATAGCACTCCAGCCTGGGTGACAGAGCCAGACCCCGCCTCAAAAAAAAAAAAAAACAAACAAAAAAAAAAAAAAAAAAACACGTTTTCCAACATTTTCCTGAATAATAACAACCAATACCTACTATGAGATGACTACCCAGCAGCAGAGCTCTAAGGATCTTATAGGGAGATTTCATTAAATCCTCATGACAACGCTTTGCGGTATATGATAATTACCCCCATTTTACAGATGGGGAAACGAAGGCGCTGCACTTCAATGGCTGGCTCGAGGCTCTAGCAGCCAGACATGGCAGAGCCAGGCCTGGAACGAGGCAGTCTTGCTCAGGAGCCCACTCTACCTTACACCCTCCATAAAAATTCCTTCCATTTACTGTGAACAGCTCCAGGTGCCAAGCACCTTGCTACGCATTTTACATTTATCACACAGCAGGCCTTCAAATGAAATCTATCAACTCCACTTAAAAATTTATATATGGACACTATGACAACTAGATTTTTAACACATTTTTAAAAAGACTGAAAAGGCACACAACCATTAACAATGGGCTCCTCAGGTGATAGGAAACACGCAATATTTATTTTTTGTTGTGTGTTTTGTTTTGTTTGTTGTTGTTGTTTTAGGGTTTTGGGGGGTTTTTGTTGTTGTTGTTGTTGTTGTTGTTTTGAGATGGAGTTTCGCTCTGTCGCCCAGGCTGGAGTGCAGTGGCGCAATCTCGGCTCACTGTAACCTCCGCCTCCTGGGTTCAAGCGATTCTCCTGCCTCAGCCTCCTGAGTAGCTGGGATCACAGGCCTGTGCCATTATGCCTGGATAGTTTCTGTATTTTTAGTTGAGATGGGTTTCACCATGTTGCCTGGACTGGTCTCGAACTCCTGGTATCAAGTGATCCACCCACCTTGGCCTCCCAAAGTTCTGGGATTATAGGCATGAGCCACCGCTCCTGGCTAATGTTTATTTTTTCTAACGTTTCTGTGCTTGTCATGATTTCCACATAGGACATAGCTTCCTTTTACAATTTCTTTTTAAAATGGGGTTTTATTTCATGCCATTTAACCACAACATGTTGGCATGAATAAATAACCAAAGCAAAAACGTGCAAAGTGGTTCTTAAAGACACAGACAGCCCTCCTGGCTGCTCAGCACACTGACCAGGGATGAAAAATGGGAGCAGCACCGAAATTAAGAGATCGAAGTGTGTTACCTGAATAAATAATAGATGATGAACTCTTCGCAGAGTCACTAAAACAAAGCATGTGAGCTGACTTGGCAGAAGCCAATACAACATGCATTTCCTTAATACGGCATGGCAGGGTGGAGAGCGCATTTGCTAACATCACCCTGAGCCAAGCACAACAAAGCCTCAGTAGAGAAACCAAGGAGGGGGAGAAGGAGACAGCCTTGTGCGCAAACAGACCTATCCTGGGTACCTAGCTCATCCGTCCCGCAGAACACAAGAGCCATAAGAAGCAGATACTCAAGTAACATGGAGAGCAACATGGAAAGACCTCAGGACGTGGCCAGAGTCAGGAATCCTCAGGTGATGACCTCTATAGAGAGCCCATAGAAGGCCCACTGGACACCAAGAGCAAAGGTGGGCATTTTTCACACATCACTGTGCCCGGGTCTCGAGGACAATCCTGTGGCAGCAAGCCAGGAGCGTTCGGAGCTGTTTGCCAAGTTACCACGCTTCCTTCTTCTGCAAACATATGCAGCCACTAAAACTGTCACCAGGAGAGCCCGGTACAGCACAGCTTGGGCCAGGGCCACTCCATTCCCACGAGATAATTTATGGCAGTTATTACAAGCCTTCAAAAGGGAACATGGGATGTTCTTTGGTCTCGAAATCTGTCAGGATGTCATGAGAACTTCTACATGCTTGCTACTCTGTGATGTCTCTGTTAAAAGGGGGCCTCCCAGTCCTCTAGATGAGAAGAAAACATTATAAAGGAATGTTATTGTTGTCAATCATCTTGGGTCTCCAAGAAGGGGACAGGTCATCTGAAGAAAGGAAAGAGCGACCAAGCTGCGTACACACAGCATTTGACCCTGGGCAAAACACTTTTTATCTCATCCTCCAAAGACCTGTGCTGGAATTGGAGACAGAGATGCTGGTAGAGGGATTTCAAAGCTCTTCCTAGATCTTTGAACTCATTCAACAGCTAGAGAGAGAGATCACCAAGAGAGAGCTGAGAAACCAACGCAAGCAACAGCTAATATTACTTAGGATTGTAATCGCACATGCAGGGACCTTGCTGAAAACAAAGCCCTTCTGGCTGATATTGCTCACTGACCTATCACAAGGATCTATTTATTAACAGGTGAAGGGGAGGCAAGGAGAAGAAGGATGGGGAAAAATTTGCCAGGTTTTCCTAATCCAAATCATCTCATTAAATCTTCCCATGAACCCCTTGGGTAGGTATCCCACTTTCACAGGTAAGAAATCAGCTCATAAGTAACAGAGGTAGAATTTGAACACGGGTGTGTTCAAATGGATGACTCAAAACCAGTGCTCACGACCATCCTCTGAGGGTTTGTAGCCGACTTGCCTCAGATTTGCTGTGTGACCTTAGGCAACTCACATGCCTTCTCTGAGCCTGAAGTTCTTTATGAAATGAAGGCAGTATTCCTTTACTAATTCCTAAGGTCCCTTCCTGCCCTGACACTTTTTGGTTTTATCCACCTGGGTTTGAGATTTTACAGACCAATGCAGTTTCAAACATTACACACACCAAAATGTGACGGGTCGACAGGGGGCCACAACTTTTTACTTTGCCAAATCAAAGGTACTTACCACCTACTAACATTTTTGTCTCACAAAAGGAAATATTTTCCCCAAAAACATACAGGAAGGACATATTCTCACTGAAGAATGATCCTTTGAATCAAGTAATATTTAGCTTCATTTAGCTTCACGAGAATCTCAGCACTTTATCCTTTATCTCTTTTTAACAAGGACCGCTGAAAACTTCACAGGCTGTGTTCCATCTGCACACCAGTGTTTGGGAACCACTGTCACATGCATTTCCAACCATACTAATCTTAGGACATAAAATTTACTGTTGTTCCTGGCACACAGGAAGAATCAAAGCATTTTAGTTGTAGAACGAGCTTCTGTACTATGCGTTATACAAGTCAACTATCAAGATTGCTAAAGAGAAATAACACTATCATAATGATGCATTGTGTTATTATTATTATTACTATTGAGTCAAAGTGCTCAGTGCTTGACATGCATTAGTTCATTTAATTCCTCCAGTACAACTTTTTTGCCCATTTTCTATCAAAGTATGCATTTCCCCAGGTGCACAAAGATACGGAAATATTTTGGAGTAGAAAAAAACAGATTGAACGTATTTCATGGCTCAAAGTGGGGAAACACACACAGAGACATTTTTTAAAGCACTGCTGCTCTGAGAAGAGCACCCGGAAGTTATAGAAGAGCAACTAAAATAAACACACACAGTGTCTTCCTTGAAGAATAACTGGTCAGTCGAGAGACGCAGGTGGCCTGAGGCCAATGACCTCAATGGCTCAATAAATCGCAGGAAAAGATCCCATGGAAGGTCAATGCTGTCATCCTGGGCTATGGAGGAAGGAAACAAAGCTTCAGGCTACAAGACGGAGACAGTCTGGGACCCAGGATGAATGTAACTGAGCCTTCATCTGTCGCTACCTCAGTTTACCCATCTGCAAGATGCAGTGGTCCCCACATCTAAATATCCTTTCTGGGCTGGGCACTGTGGCTCATGCCTATAATCCCAACACTTTGGGAGGCTGAAGCGGGCGGATCACCTGAGGCCAGGAGTTCGAGACCAGCCTGGCCAACATGGTGAAACCCCACCTCTACTAAAAATGCAAAAATTAGCCAGGCATGGTGGTGTGTGCCTGTAATCACAGCTACTCGGGAGCCTGAGGCAGGAGAATCGTTAAACCCGGGAGGCAGAAGTTGCAAGGAGCCGAGATCACGCCACTGCACTCCAGCCTGGGCGACAGAGACTCCGTCTCACAAAAAACATGCATTGGTTACTTGGAAAATATCAGTTTACTGAGATTTGCACACATGAGGGAATGAGAGTGAAAGGACAAATAGTTTACTATTATTATAAAAATACTCTGACCTCACAGACCTCACAAATCCCTAAAAGGATCTCAGGAATCCCCAGGAGTCCCAGGACCACTCTTTGAGAACCATGGGTCTAGACTAAGGTCCAAGAACTTCCCACCCACTTAAGTATTCATTCATTCATTCCACAAACATTTACTGGGTACCCACTACATGCCAGACACTGTCCTGGGTGCTGGGAATTCATGAGTGAACAAAACAATGTCCTGACCTCATGCAGCTCACATTCTCACAGGAGAGGCAGACCATACACAAATAGACAAGTAAACTTACACTTGTCAGGTAGTATAAGTGCTAGTGGAAAAAAATGAAGCACTGTGTCACCAGACATTTGCACACGTGGGATGTGGTTTGCCTGGGAAGCCTTACTCAGCCAGCCTGAGATTTGCTAATTTAAGTGTTTCACAATAAAATAAGAGCTTTTTAGAAAAATAATATTTTTTATTTGAGACAGTTTCACTCTTGTTGCTCAGGCTGGAGTACAATGACATGATGTCGGCTCGCTGCAACCTTCGCCTCCCAGGTTTAAGTGATTCTCCAGCCTCAGCCTCCCAAGTAGCTGGGATTACAGGCACACACCACCACGCCCGGCTAATTTTGTATTTTTAGTAGAGATAGGGTTTCACCATGTTGGTCAGGCTGGCCTCGAACTCCCGACCTCAGGTGATCCACCTGCCTCGGCCTCCAAAAGTGCTGGGATTACAGGCGTGAGCCACCGCGCCCGGTCTTAGAAAAATAACTTAATACCAAAATGCTTGCAGACACAGGGTGGCGGAAAAGGGACCTGCCCTAGAAGAGCTGAGAGCTTACCACTGAGTCTGAATTGCTTTCCAACTGCTTTAGGAAGAGTAAATAAACCTCAGAGGTCATCTCACTTAGGGCATCCACCCCTCCAATGAGCCAACCAGACCCTCTGCTTACACACATTATCACTTCTGCAACCCCTTGCACCCATACGGTGCATTCACATACACTATGTTTACATGAGCCTTGCACAACTCCTGGAGGGTGGATACTATTCATCTATTTTACACACGAGGAAACTGAGCCTGGGAAAAGTTAACAAGTGTCACCCCTATTACGTAATACATGGTTTATTGCACCGCATGAATTTTTACCAAGTCTTTAACCTCTGATATTCCTCCATGTAAAGAGAAACTGGACCAGGCACAGTGGCTCACACCTGTAATCTCAGCACTTTGGGAGGCTGAGGTGGGAGGAACACCTGAAGCCAGGAGTTCCAGAACAGCCTGGGCAACAAAGCAAGATGACTTCATCTCTATTTAAAAAAAAAAAAAAAAAAAAAGATAGCCTATCAGGCTGGACAACATAATGAGAACCTGTATCTACAAAAAAAAAAAAAAATTTAGCCTGGCTTGGTGGTGCATGCCTGTAGTCCTAGGTGCTCTGGAGGCTCAAAGGCTGAGGCAGGAGGATGGCTTATGCCCAGGAGATAGAGGCTGCAGTGAGCCATGATTATACCATGCACTCCAGCCTGGACAACAGAGCAAGACCCTGTCTCTCAAAAAAAAAAAAAAAAAAAAATTAGCCGGGTATGGTGGTATAAGCCTGTGGTCCCAGCTACTCAGGAGGCTGAAGCAGGAGGATCACTTGAGGCCAGGTGTTTTGAGGCTGCAGTGAGTTATAATCGTGCCACTGCACTCCGGCCTCCAGCCTGGACCACAGAGTAAGATCGTGTCTGAAAAAATAAATAAAAAGAAGAGAAACTGGATGAAACTTTGAAAACAGACGTAAAGTTTCTTCCTCCAAAAGTGCCCTGTTCTTCAGATCCCCTCTTCTCAAACAGCAAGTTCAACCTGTGAAGAAGACAAAAGAGAGATGGAGCTGACGCTTCGTAGGTGCCAATATTTGGAGATATTGGCCCCATAAACATTTATGGAGACTACTGTGCGCCCAGCCCAGTTCTAAACAGTGGGGATGCAGAGAGGACGAAGAAAGACCAAGCCCCTGCCCTCTGGGAGCTTCTGTTCTAGTGGGCCACCGACAGCACAATACCAAGAGACTATTCACCACATCTACCCTGAAAGAGTTAACTACAAAAGTCGAGCTTCCTGAGACTTCATCAGTAGCATCAGCCCAACAACAGAGCCCTGTGTTCAATCTTGACATGGGCCTTAAAACATCCCTTTCAGGAGAAGAAAGAAGCTTTATGATGCTGCCCCTTCCCCCCACCCATTTTACAGATGGAAAAGTAAGCCCAGGGCCCAGAAGCCACACCCTCTGAATCTTACAATGAAGTCTGTGGTGGGACAGGAGAAAAGGCAGCTCTCCTGTCTCCCTGCACAGCCCTGGCCGCAGCCTGGCCCCATTCTCTCTTTTTATATCCCAGGAGGCCTCCTTGAACAACAGCCACGCATTTGTGGCGACCGACCAACACACAAGCCAGCCAGGGAAGTGACTATTTCAAGAGGAAAGGGGCATATTTAGCAGTGGTCCTCGGCGGCCACCCAAAGTCCGGCCAGTCCCACATCGTCGGCCAAGCCCAAGCCCCACATGGAGCTTCCTCTCCTCCCGGTTCGCCTTGCCAGCACAGTTCCCACCAAGGTTTTAAAAAAGAAGTGGAAGTTCCCTTCTGCCTGACTGGCCAGCACATTCCACTGACTCAGACTGTTCTGGGCACCACGGAGAAGACACTGTTCATTTTCCCTGGGCTGAGAACTGGCCCACATCCGGACCTGTCGCCGGCAGGAGGAGGCACTTGGCGGCTCGGCACAAGCAAATGAATGGCGTGCTATTTTTAACGCTTACTTCCTGTCTTTATTCCAGAAGGCTGGGCACCTGTGCCAGGGTTGCTGCAAGTGTGGTTTGCAGACCACCCGCATCAGAAACACCTGGGCGCTCCCGGGAAATTCAGATTCTGGGGTCCCACCCCAAACCTAGGAGTCAATCACCAGGAGTAGGGCTCGGGAGTTTTGAATCTTTAACCAGCTTTTCAAGTGATTCTTTTGTAAAATAAGGTTTGAGAATCATTGACAATCTGGGTCTGTATTCACTCATTCTTTTATCCACTCAACAACTCCTGAGTGCCCCCAATATGCACTGGGCTAATACGCCCTGGGCTATATGCACTGGGCTAAAGAAGTAGGACTACAAAAATAAATGGCACATGCTCTTGGCCTTAGGGCCCAAGGGGAGGCATGACACAGTGTGAGGTGCTAAAGACAGAGCTGAGGCACTTTGGGAGCTTAAAGGTGGAGGAAGTCAATCCTGCCGGGGTGTTTTACAGAGTTTTACAGAGGAGGGGAGCGTGGAGCTGAGGCCAAGAACAATCATTCCCTATCTCGGCTGATCTTTGGCATTCTGTTTGGCTCGGCCAAAGCCAACATGGTATACAACTTGTCCTCGCCAACCCAACACCCTTCTGACTTCTTGCAGGTACTCAGTGCACATCTGATGAATGAACAGAAACTGAGAATGGATTGGACACTGGAAACAGGAGCTAGGAAGCCACTCAGAACAGTTTTATGTGCCCCTATTGGCTAAGGACATTGGCACTGAGTCAGTCTCAGAGGGATTCCGGTCCAATTTCCCTTTTGAGTTACCGGATCACAGGCAAGTTGGCCTCTCTAAGCCTCACTCTTTACACTTGCAGAAGACAGACAATAGCTACTTCCCATAGTTGCAGTGAAGATTAAACATGCAGATAAAGCATTAGCATGCAGCACACAGCCAGGCACACGGTACGCAGTTGAAAAAGTTAAGATTTGTTCCATAGTAATAATAAAAGACCTGAAATTAAATCCAAGTTCCAGCACCAGCCGGCTTTGGTAAATCCATCCATCTTGGGCCTTGGGTGGTTTCTCATCTGCAAAATGAGAGGCTTAGACCAGAACCTCTCTGAAATATTTTCTAGCAATAAGACTCAATTTCTCTAAAGGTGTGAAGAAGGTTTTGTCCCCAGGAACTGTCCTGGACTGATGGGCATCTGCCCTCAGACTCACAGCATCTGAGACACCCATTCTGCACCTGCAAGCCAGGTGAAAATCATGCCTCTTCCCTGATGGGGGATATGCTTCGGGATGTTCTGCTGTCCTCTGGGGTCTCCCTTTTCACTCTGTGCTTCCTCTTTGTATCTTTTCACATTTAGAGAGTTCCGTGGGCAGCACTCTCCCCTGCCCCAACCCAGAAGCAGGCACTGGACTGTAGAGAAGTTGACCTCCCGGCCCTCTCTTTAAAGCAGTCATCAGCTTCCCCTATCATCCCAAAAGGCAAGTGGGGGAAAGCCTGAACACAGCCAGAAACAAAGCGCTCCAACACCTTAGGTCAGACGCAAACACACCCTTGAGAAGCTATGGCTTGGTAGAAGGCATTCTCCCAGGGGCCGCTCCTCCTCCTCCTCTGCCCGCCTACCTTCTCTGCACAACACAGCTGCCCCCAAAAGCCTCAGAGTTAGGTGTGGGCCTTTGACTTCACTGCCCAGTCTTGTCCGGCTTCATCAACAGGCAGCAAGCTGTCCAGCCATGAAAGTTGCACTAAACTCGCAACCATCCAGTGTCTGGGTTTACTCTAAGACTAGCTCAGCATCACTCACACACACTCACACACACACACACACACACACACTAGCGTCATGAAGGCACAACCGTTTCACCCTTCCACACACAATCCCCTACCTAAAGATGCCTACATCTAGAACACCACCACCAAGACATGGAGTGACATCAGAAGAGAATGGAAGGTCGGGCACGGTGGCTCACGCCTGTAATCCCAGCACTTTGAGAGGCCGAGGTGGGCGGATCACCCGAGATCGGGAGCTTGAGACCAGCCTGACCAACATGGAGAAACCCCATCACTACTAAAAACATAAAAATTAGCCGGGCTTGGTGGCGCATGTCTGTAATCCCAGCTACTCGGGAGGCTGAGGCAGGAGAATCGCTTGAACCCAGGAGGCAGAGGTTGTGGTGAGCCAAAATCGCGCCATTGCACTCCAGCCTGGGCAACAAGAGTGAGACTATATCTCAAAAAAAAGAAGGAGGAGGAGAAGGGAAAACTCTCCTGTGCCATCTCTTCCTCTAACCAAGCTTGACCAACCCATGGCCTGCATGCAGCCCAGGATGGCTTAGAATGCAGACCAACACAAATTCATCAACTTTCTGAAAACATTTTGAGATTTTTTGTGTGACTTTTTTTTTTTTTTTTTTAGCTCATCAGCTATTGCTAGTGTTGGTGTATTTTATGTGGGGTCCAAGACAATTCTTCTTCCAGTGTGGTTCAGGGAAGCCAAAAGACTGGACACCCCTGCTCTAAACTGTCCGTTGATCCTGCCTGTCTTTGCATTTCCAGTCATATGCTCACTCACCCTGGATGGTCTACACCTGGGGTCTGCTAACTTTTTCTGGAAAGGGCCAGATAGTACATATTTTAGTCTTTGCAGGCCATACAGTCTCTGCAGCAACTACTCAGGGCTGGCATGATTGTGTGAAAGCAACCACAAACAATACATAAATGAAAAGTATGGCTGTGTTCCAGAAAAAAAAAAAAAAAACATTTATAGACACTTACATTTGAATTTCATAGAATTTCCACATATCACAGCATATATTCTTTTGATTTTTTTCAACCATTTAATAAGGTACAAACCATTCTTAGCTCTCTGGGTATACAGAAACAGATGGCAAGCCATTGCTTTGTGATCCCTGGTCTATACCCCTGCCACCTCCTTCCTAGACTGTAGCAATGTTCTCCTACCCAGCCTTCCTGATGCCTCTCACTCCGCCTTTTAAATCCATCCCGCTCACTCCTACTCAGGCAGATCTTCCTAAAAAATCCACTTTAATCATCTCATTCCTCTTCTAAAAATGGTCAAACATCTTGGCTGGCACTTGAGGCCCATCTGTGTAGGGCTCCAAGACACCTTTCCACCCTTGTCTCCTAACAACCTGAACTGCCGAAACCCATCCTCTTAATTTTTGCACATAAACTGAATCCATCAGGCCGGGAGCGGTGGCTCATGCCTATAATCTCAGCCCTTTGGGAGGCCACAGTGAGTGTATCACCTGAGGTCAGGAGTTCAAGACCAGCCTGGCCAATATGGTGAAAACCTGTCTCTACTAAAAATACAAAAAGTAGCCAAGTGCAGTGGTGGGCTCCTGTCATCCCAGCTATTCAGGAGGCTGAGGCAGGAGAATCGCTTGAACCTGGGCAGCAGAGGTTGCAGTGAGCCAAGATCACGCCATTGCACTCCACCTGGGCAACAGAGCAAGACTCCACCTCAAAAAAAAAAAAACAACAACAACAACACTGAATTCATCTTTAGCTATTTGTCCCAGATCTCTTCCTTAAAACCTTCCCTGATCACCCAGCTCCAACTTAGTCTCAATTCCTATAGCATCTGTTTATGCCATTCACTTAGCCATTGAAGGGCAAGATACAATTTACAGGGATAGAAGTGTAAATAGATCATTCCGATAGAATAAAATGACTAGAATATTTGTTCACAAGGTTACAAATCATTGGAGAACAAAGCAACCAGCTGGGGAAAAATCAGAAGAATTCTCCTTAAAGGATTTAACCCTTCAACCAGGTCTTAAAGGTTGAATAGGGATTCATGAGCCAATATGAGGTCAGGATTTGGGAGCAGGGAAAAAGACCCATCTCAGGCTGGAAAGATTCGTGCAAAGGCATGGGGAAGGGCCAAGGGTGAATGAGTGGGCAGGTGGCAGGATATTGGATCAGGAAGACTGTAGCACGCTCAGTAAGGCTGTCGGGGGGAGTCCTGGCATGGTGCTGAGACACAGAGTAGGCCTTCAGGAAATATATTTTGGGACTACCATCAAAACTGGGAGGGTTTTCTCATTCCTGGAAGAGTCGGTCACTCCAAGCCTCAAAAAGTCAACAAACAAGAGCATCAAAGGGTCCATGGAGGGAAATTACTGGTCTTTAATCTCCCTGTCTTCTCTTTCAGCCCACACCCACAGCTCCAAGAAGAAGACCCAAGCCTCTGTTTTCTGCTATGTAACCTGCAACCCCACTTAGCCATCTTGGAAAATGTCACATACAAGTTAAGGCTTTAATTCTGTCCTAAGATCTTGTAACTAGGACAAAATAGTAAAAGTAACCTTTTTTTTTTTTTTTTTTTTAAAAGAAAAAAGATGGCCAGGCACAGTGGTTCACACCTATAATCCCAGCACTTTGGGAGATCAAGGCAGGTGAATCACCTGAGGTCGCGAGTTCAAGGCCAGCCTGGCCAACGTGGAGAAACCCCATCTCTACTAAAAATACAAAATTAGCCAGGTGTAGTGGCGCATGCCTATGATCCCAGCTACTCGGGAGGCTGAGGCAGGAGAATCACTTGAACTGGGGAGGTGGAGGTTGTGGTGAGCCGAGATAACGCCATTACACTCCAGCCTGGACAACAAGAGCGAAATTCCATCTCAAAAACAAAAAATGAAAAAGAAAAAGAAGAACGAGTTGTTCTTTTCTACCAATTGTAAAATCCCTTTCATTTCTCTAAGACATCTTTTTTCTGTTTTGGAACTTTACTGGCTTATGTTTGATATCTTAAAGGTGCAGATATTTCTGTAACCCTCCCCCTTTACCATTTAAAAGGATTATAAAAATAGAAGTTCCCCAAAAAATCTTAAATGCAACTGCCACAGGGTCTTCCATTGAGGCCAACTCCTACAGGCTTCAGGGGCAACTATTTCTGGGCTCGGGGGGGAACTTTGAAGTCAACTCTTTGAAGTCAGCCTGGTACTTTCTCAATACTAAAGGAAGTAAAAATGGAAGCTAAAACATGAGGAGGAAGACAGAACAAAAAAAGGGAAGAAGGCCCCTTTGAACACAAGAGCTCCCTGATTTCATCCCTTATCCAGAGCAACTCCAGACCGACGTGATCCTGTGGATATCAGCAAAACACTTTTTATATATCAAACAAAGACAAGACAGTGTCATCTCCCATAAGATTATAATTTATTAAAACAAGATAAGACAAAAAAAACAAACTCTAATACAATAGTGAATGTGCAAAACACCATTAGAGAAACAGAAGAGGCAAGACACCAATGCTTGGAGAGAAGCTACTATGGTCAGGCCCTGTGTGAGGTACTCCAGATGCACCTGCTCACAGGCATTAGGTATCCTCTGCCCCATTTTGTAAGGCACTGAGAACATAAATTGACCCACCCAAGATCACTCCCCAGGTAAACAGATGGGTGGGACTGGAACCCAGGTCAAGCCACCATGTTCTTCCTATAGGGTCATTCCAAGAGGAAAGAAAGTATACCTGGTTGGGCTAGGGGGAAGGACCATGAGAGGCTTCATGAACAAGGGGACCTTTCAGATGGAAATGGGATGACCAGGACTTTAGCCGGGAAGGAAGAACACTCCATGCAGGAGACTCAAACACCCGGTTCCAGGAGAGAAAACAACAGGCAGGCCAGCGGAACTGGACTTCCGGCTATGTCTCAGGGAATGAGGCTGGAAAAGGAGACATGGTAGAAGGTGCAGAACGCCAAGGTAAAATGTGGCAGCAAGCAGCAGCCACCAAGGGAAGGGACATAACATCTGGGAAAGACGTTAAGAGCCCAGCACGGGACAGGTGCGGTGGCCCACGTCTGTAATCGGAGCACTCTGGGAGGCCAAGGTGGGAAGATCGCTTGAGTCCAAGAGTTCAAGACCAGCCTAAGCAACACAGTGAGAACCCATCTCCACCACAAAAGAAAAAAAAATTTAATTAGCCAGGCATGGTGGCACATGCCTGTAGTCCTAGCTACTTGGGAGGCTAAGGAAGGTGAATCACTTCAGCCCAAGAGTTCCAAGCTGCAGTGAGCTATGACTGCACCACTGCACTCCAGCCTGGGTGACAGAGTGAGATCCTGTCTCAAAAATAAATAAGTAAGGCCAGGCGTGGTGGCTCATGGCCGTAATCCCAGCACTTTGGGAGGCCGGGCGGGTGGATCACGAGGTGAGGAGATCGAGACCAGCCTGGCTAACATGGTGAAATCCCCGTCTCTACTCAAAATACAAAAATTAGCTGGGTGTGGTGGCGGGCCCCTGTAATCCCAGCTACTCGGGAGGCTGAGGCAGGAAAATCACTTGAACCCAGGAGGCAGAGGTTGCAGTGAGCTGAGATCGTGCCATTGCACTCCAGCCTGGGTGACAGAGTGAGACTCCGTCTCAATAACTAAATAAATAAATAAATAAATAAATAAATAAATAATGCTAGCATGTAACTGCTAGTTTATCGTAGGTTTAATAGTTTTCAACTATTCTTCATGTTCTCCTCCTTTAGCTGTCTCAGCTAGTATACACCCACTAGCTGCCCTGTATGCAAAGGAACCTGGCCAAGGGACTGACAGCCATCACTGCCCCTTCACTGCACCTCAACCATGCTTGCTTAATGTGTAAAACCCACATAAAATGTTTGGAGGTGAGATTCTTCCATGCTGAGAGCACTGACTCCTAGCCCTAATTTGCTGAAATCTCATATTCTCATTAATTATTCCAGCAAGGGCCTTAGAATTCTCAGAATTACCTAAAAACTAGGGCACACTGCACTTTAGACAACGTTCAACATGAGAGTCAAAAAAAACTTTGAATTCCTGGCCTAAGGATTAAGGTTCAATGTCTCCACAACCATCACGTTAACACCGAACTTCACAGTTTCGCCCAAATTGCATCAGTACAATAATTGACTTTTCTCACACCAACTTTACTAACGACCCCTCTGGGTTACAGGAGAAAGGGTCTAATTAGACTAAGGCTCAGAAAGATGACACACTTTGCCCAAATTCACAGAACAGGTGGGAAGACAGTCTTTGCCACTCCCTAAATGATGCTGGTTTATATAATGCATCGTTGCCTAGAATCTAAATACTGTCTATTAATTTGGGTCTCATGCTGCGGAAATTACCAATTCAGTCATGATATATGTGATTCTTATCAAGTAAAAGGCTCTAAATATATCCATGCACAAATTAATCCAAGGTTCCAACCTGTCAATACTAAAGACAGCTGAAATAATTACTGCTGCAAAAATGTTAGGAACACAGAATACATGAAGATATTTAAGGTTCTCAATTTAAAGTCCTTTAAACCCTTTTTTTTTCTTTTTTTCGTTTTTAAAAATTACAGCCTGAGCAACATGGTGAAACCTCATCTCTACAAAAAATACAAAAATTAGCTGGACGTGGTGGCATGTGTCCACAGTCCCAACTACTTGGGAGGCTGAGGCAGGAGGATTGCTTGAGCCCGGGAGGTCAAGGCTGCAATGAGCCGTGATGGAGCCACTACACTCCAGCCTGGGTGACAGAGTAAGATCCTGTCTCAAAAATAAAAATAAAAACATGCTACATGGCTTATAAATTATAAACTATGGTTTTTTAAAGTTTAATATGCTTTAAATATAATTCCGTCATGTAAAATATATATAAGAAAACAGCTGCAAGCTGTCTTAAATATAATATTCTAAAGATTTACAAAATGAATGGGTCAACTGGAAATGCAAGAAAAACCTCTAAGACATTTTCAGCCACATGGATTTACTTTTAAATCACATATACATAGAAATTTTTAAAATAATAAACCATCACCCAGAAAAAAAGGAGAAGAGAAACTGAACTCGAAAAGTGAAAAGATGTCAAATACCTTTTTTTTTCAAAGGAAAAACTGATCAAGGGAATTGGGAAGGGATCCTTTTACTATGAGTCCAAAAGTCCTAAGTCTGGAAATTTTCAAGTTACAGTTGATCAGTTCACATTGAAGAAGCCGTAAACAGAAAATAGGACCTATTGGCAGCAAAGGAAAAGTGACTCGACAGTAATGACAGTTGTCTGTGCCAGCAAACACTGTGCTAAGCACTTACGTTATCTCCCCATCTTACAGATGAGAAAACTGAGGTGAGCAGTTCATGGGAAACAGATCAAAAGGCAGGACGACGGGTGGGAGGCTGGACTGCAGGGAGCATCTGCTAAACAAGGTCACCGTCATAGCAGCTGTACCTCCGGGGATCTCAGGAGGAGCTGGACCTCATGTGGGATGCTCACATTTTAGAATAGAGAGACTGCCAGTGGAGAAAGGCCGGGGCAGGAATGGCCAAGGCCCGCAGGGAACAGATCAGATAACTGGGGACATTTAACCCAGAGAACCTACCAAAGGAAATGAGAGAGACATACATAGCTCCCTGTGTATGACCCCAGAGGAACCAAATAGAGCCAGTGGGCACAAGGTGAGGCCTGGAGACTACCCGATCGTAAGACTGTTCTGAGCAGCAGAACCACGTTAAAATGAGATGGTATCTGTGAACACATACATCACTTAAATTAATTCGGACATTCAAGTACCATCATCATTTTTGCTGCAGCCACAAGCCATTTACACTATTATCTATTTAATATTTTTATTTAAATTGACCCGCATATTTTTTACTGAAATGAAATTAGCTTCACCCTATGTAATACTATCCAAGAAACCATGGGGTTTTAGTGGGTTTCATTGTTTTATGGGCTTTTTCTTAATACATATTAAAATAGATGACTATTAAATGTTCATCTGTGCAACATTTAAAATCATCCTGTAGTGCAGTATATCAACACATTGAGAAACACAGATCAAAAAGAGTCAAGAAAAACAGATCATTGGCTTTTGGGACAAAAGTCAATGATCTTCTGTTTCTAAGTGAACACTCCTGAATTTCTGTGCATTTCCAAATGGGTATGATATATATTGCTGTATCTATTTGAATGCTTTTTAGGAGTGTTGGAAAAAATACACCCCTGTACAAAGCACATTGCCAAGGACCTAGTAGTTTGATACTTCTCGCCACCTGCCATGGTTTAAGTGTTTGTCCCCTCATTGTAACAGTATTAACAGATGGGATCTCAGAGAGATGATTAGGCCATTAGGACTCCACCCTCATGGTTGGGTTGGTGCCATTATAAAAAGGGCAAGTTCAGCCCCCTCTCTTTGTCCTTCTGTACTTCTGCCATAGGATGGCACAGCAAGAAGGCCCTGGCCAGATGCTGGCACCTTGATATTGGACTTCCCAACCTCCAGAACTGTGAGCCAGTAAATTTCTGCTCATTATAAATTACTCAGTCTCAGGGCTGGGCACAGTGGCTCACACCTATAATCCCAGCACTTTGGGAGGATGAGGTGGGTGGATCACCTGAGGTCAGAAGTTCAAGATCAGCCTGGCCAACATGATGAAATCCAACCTGTACAAAAATACAAAAATTAGCCAGGCATGATGGTGGGTACCTGTAATCCCAACTATTCAAAAGGCTGAAGCAGGAGAACTGCTTAAACCCAGGAGGCAGAGGTTGCAGTGAGCTGAGATCACACCACTGCACTCCAGCATGGGTGACAGAGTGAGACTCTGTCTCCAAAAAAATGGCCAGGCGCAGTGGCTCACGCCTGTAGTCCCAGCACTTTGGGAGGCTGAGACAGGTAGATCATGAGGTCAAGAAATTGAGACCATCCTGGCCAACATGGTGAAACCCCATCTCTACTAAAAGTACAAAAAATTAGCCGGGCGTGGTGGTGGGCGCCTATAGTCCCAGCTACTCGGGAAGCTGAGGCAGGAGAATGACGTGAACCTGGGAGGTGGAGGTTGCAGTGAGCTGAGATCGTGCCACTGCACTCCAGCCTGGGCAACAGAGCAAGACTCCATCTAAAAAAAAAAAAAATTACTCAGTCTCAGGTATTCTGTTACAGCAGCAAAAGCAGACTAAGACACCACCTCTACTAATGTTTTTCACATTGTTTGACAGGAAGAGTTCAATCAATGGCCACTGTTATAATGAGTTATTATATCTGTTCAGAACCCCATTGAACGTTCCCTGCACTGGAAGAAAAGTGAACTAGATAGTATCTAACCCTTCTTTTAACTCGTCTGTAGTTCTAGTGAACCAATAATTATGCAATTCCAGGAAAACCAAGTCCCTCTACCTCTCAGAAAATAAGTAATATACTTTAACAGCAATTTGCACAATTACGTGACATTCAGACCAACTAAAGGTCCTATCATACGGTACTAAATTATCGACTTCCCTCTAAATTTGAAAATGTCAAAGCCACTTTTAATTAAAGAATATGAAAATAGCTCTGTCCTCCAAACAATCATAATGAATGATATTTGCTGCTGTTGATAAACTGCCAGAGGATAAACAATGAAGTGTACTTCAATAATCCCATTTAAGAAATTTTCCACACAGAATAATACATAGAACAAAAACTCTTAGCAATGGCACGTTCACATTTAAAATCAGATCACTAGCAGGAGCAAAAACAAAAGGCCCACGGAGAAATCCCCTTGCATAAGCGTATTACTCAGGTGAATTAAACTATACTTGCTGAGGGGGTTCAGGTAGTGAAATAAAAATAATTTAAATAGTGTGGGTACTACTCCACCCATACTATGGAGTTGAGCCTGAACTGGGAGATCTAAATCTACTGAGTCCCAATTCCTGTGTGCTTTTTTTATTTTTTTTTATTTTTTTATTTTATTTTTTTTTTAGACAGTCTTACCTGTCACCCAGGTTGGAATGCAGTGGCGGGATCTCAGCTCACTGCAACCTCTGCCTCCCGGGTTGCAGTGATTCTCCCGCCCAGCCTCCCTAGTAGCTGGGATTATAGGCGCCTGCCACTACGCCTGGCTAACTTCTGTATTTTTAGTAGACATGGGCTTTCACCATGTTGACCAGGCTGGTCTCGAACTTGTGACCTCAAGTGATCCACCCGCCTCAGCCTCCCCAAAGTGCTGGGATTACAGGCGTAAGCCACCACGCCCAGCGCCTTGTGCTATTTCTCAACATCCTGATGGCGAGCTAACCTTTAAGGATATGGATTTTCCATACAGGTAGCCCCTAAATACAATATTTTATTGGATGCCCAACCAAGAATACGGCACTTTTTTCAGCCATAAAAGGACCAACTGGCTGAGGGGAGCTTACTGAGATATGGTGAATGTTTCTCAATGTGGCAGATAAATATCACTTTGCTCATTATATTTTGGGATGATCCAAGGGATGATTTTCACTGATGATTTTGACTAAACATCATTTCTCCCACAGCACTGACTTTTCAGGGAGAACCAACTACAAATGAGATGCAAGTCCACGACATTAGCTGTTTCCTTGAACAACAACTTGGCATCTTTAATAGTGACTTTGGTCCAAAACCACAATAAGTATTATACAATCAAGTTGCATGTGTTCACCATCATCACATAACTGGCTTTCCATAAACAAATTAATTGTCAATGCAGTTTTTATCATAGCCATTTAGAATTGAGAAGATTTGGGCCAGGTGCAGTGGCTCATGCCTGTAATCTCATCACTTCGGGAGGCCAAGGCAGGTGGATTCTTGAGGTCAGGAGTTCAAGACCAGCCTGACCAACATGGTGAAACCCCGTCTCTACTAAAAGTACAAAAATTAGCCAGGCATGGTGGCACACGCCTGTAATCCCAGCTACTCAGGAGGCTGAGACAGAAGAATCGCTTGAACCCAGAGGCAGAGGTTGCAATGAGCCAAGATTGCCCCACTGCACTCCAGCCTGGGCATCAGAGCAAGACTCCATCTGAAAAAAAAAAAGAAAAAAAGAAAAGAAAATTTGAAAATGGGTACACATCTTATTCTTAACTGGTGTCACCTTCTTTGCACCTCCTAGGGTGATTTCAAGATTGGATTCAAAAATCACTTCCTCTCCAAAGCTGTCCTGGAATTCTCCCTGGGGCAGATTTGGAATGTCAAGGAACATAAAAATAAGAGTATCAGCAGACATCAGGATATGCCAGGCTGTGTACAAAGGCAGTTTCCATGCCTTTTCTCATTTAATCTTCACAAGAGACCTCTAAGTGTAGACCTTTCTTGATCTTCATTTCACACACGAGCAAAGTGAGGATTAGAGAGGAGAGGAACCCAGCCAGTGCTCCTGGAGAAAACAACGGCAGGGCCAAATTCAGTGCATGGACCATTCTGGCTCTGTGCTCCTCTGCCTGAGCTCGCTCTTCTATCTTAAAGTGGATCACATGAGCTCTCGCCGTCACTACAGTGCAAACTCCCTACAGGCAAGGTCCATGTCTATATTAGTCTGTTCTCACGCTGCAAATGAAGATATACCTGAGACTGGGTAATTTATAAAGGAAAGAGGTTTAACTGACTCACAGTTCCACATGGTTGCAGAGGCCTCACAATCATGGTGGAAGGGGAAGGAGCAAAGTCACGTCTTACATGGTGGCAGGCAAGAGGGCTTGTGCAGGGGAACTCCCATTTATAAAACCATCAGCTCTCGTGAGACTTATTCACTACCACAAGAATAGTATGGGGGAAACCACCCCCCAATTCAATTATCTCCACCTGGTCCCACCCTTGACACATGGGGATTATTACAATTCAAGGTGAAATTTAGGTGGGGACACAGCCAAACCATATCAATGTCTTTTCATCTACCCATTCCCAGCAACCTGTGCAGTTCCTGACCTATACCAGCTGATTTTAAAATGTTCGGTCAGTGTTCCTGCTGCCTAAAGCAGGCCATTCAATCAATAAATCAATCAATCTAGCCATCGCTAACATGTCTATCTCAGCCCTGTTGCCTCTCCAAATGAGGAATAAAAGAAATGATGGAAATCTGTATGTATTGCACTGTGTCATCTTCCTAAACTGAGTGCTCTGAATGTAATATCGCCCTTATCTTCTAAGCAGGCCGAGTCATATAATGAGCAGACTGTTCCTATTGGGCTGGATTAATATTTTTCGGGCCTAGTGAGATATGGGCCTTCTGGATTCTCATTAGAAACTAAGCACGTTAAGGGCCCCAAGGGCTATGGAAGCATTTGAGCACATGCTTCCCCCTTTTTCAGTTTCTCCCATTCTATTTCCACCCTGTCTATCATAGCTTTTTGCAGGCCTCTCTGATTCCTTCTAATATCTGCTTATCTAGAAAGGAAACTAGAAGAACTGCATTTGTTGGACCAATCTGTAAAACATGAATGAAAAGACTGTCCTCTGAGAAAAACAAGAAGGCATGCTTTGGGGAACTTCTATTCTCCTTGCTTGTTCGGGTTTCTTTTTCCTGTGGTTTGCCTCTTGGTGCAGAGCAGTGGTTTGGATAATTGCTGTTGCCTGGCCTGTCAAATCCAGGGGGAAAGAAAAAGAATACTTCCTGGGATAAGACTCTCCTCTCTTTCAAATTTCCAAATAAATTCACAGTCAGAGGGCCCTTCCCTGCCTAAGAAAGTCTGAAACTTTCTTTCCTGGACAATAGGCTGTAGAGAGTGAAAGCACATCCTACCTCCAGGTCCTACCAGGGGACCTCCGAGGAGGGACTTTGAAAGCGCAAGCAAGTCTGGCATTGAGGAAGTCATCCGCACCATTGGCAGTGGCATTGCTTTCCTTTCCTTCCCCCCATTGTCCGCAGAATGGTGTCTCCTCCAGGCCGGTGAGGAAGGTTCCAGGCCGGAGGCTCTGTAATTGCTCTGGGGGAGGGAAGGGGCAAGTCTGATCACAGGAAAGGGACTCCTTTCCAGGAGGCCTCCTAATCCCTTCTCTCTCCAGAGGAGAGAAAAAAGGAAGGGGCAGAGGGGGCTGGGGGTGGAGAGACTCATTCTGCTTCCTTCTTTTCTGTACTCCCCACCACAGGTTTCAGATTTTCTAAACCAAAACTGAAGATTTGCATTATTCTGTCTTTGTCCAAATTAATTCCCTTTTTCGCTGAAACCCTGGGAGGTACCCACAATCATTATTTAATTGTGACTCATTTAACCATTTAATTGTGACCCTGGAAGGTGCCCACAACTTCCAGGAAAACCATTTGTCAAGAATACGACTGGAAGGCTGGGCGCAGTGGCTCACGCCTGTAATCCCAGCACTTTGGGAGGCCGAGGCAGCCGGAATCACCTGAGGTCAGGAGTTTCAGACCAGCCTGGCCAACATGGTGAAACACCGTCTCTACTACAAACACAAAAATTAGTTGTGCATGGTGGCGCAAGCCTGTAATCCCAGCTACTTGGGAGGCTGAGGCAGGATAATTGCTTGAACCTGGGAGGCAGAGGTTGCAGTGAGCCAAGATGGTACCACTGCACTGCAGCCTGGATGACAGAGGGAGACTCAGTCTCAAAAATAATAATAATAATAATAATAATACGACTGGATAATTCCTATAAAACCAGCCCCTGACTAGTTTCCCAGTAAACGGTCACAGTGGAAAGGGGAGATCTGGATTCAGCTCAAGCTCTTCTGTTGCACCACCCTGTGCCCTGGAGCTGACTTAACACCTGAACCTTGGCCCACCGCCTACAGAGCGATGGTGGGGACCCATTAGGGTAACTACATTATGTTATGATACTTAATGTATAAAATACACAAGCTTTCCAAGTGGAAAGTCTTCAAAGGCATCCCTTGTTAACTCTCCAGTCTATCTCAGAGCACTGGAAAAGGAGTGGGGATTCTCACTTTTCACTTTTGTGCATCTACATTATTTAAGTACTTGCTGCAGTACGCATTAGTTTGGTTTTTTTGTTATTGTTTTGTTTTGACAGGGTCTCACTCTGCCACCCAGGCTAGAATGCAGTGGCATGATTATAGAGCTCACTGCAGTCTCAAATTTCTGGACTCAAACAATCCTCCTGCCCCAGCCTCCTGAGTAGCTGGGACTACAGGTGAACACCACCGTGCCCACCTACGTATTACTTTTGAGTTTTTTAAGAGAAGGGTTTTCATGTTTCAAAAATAAATCAAAGTGACAATTCCTTATCCTGCTCAATAACATGAAGGCCAGCATGGTATAGTGATTAAACACCAGGATTCTGAAGTTCAGCTGCCTGGGTTCAAATCCCAAACCTCACTTGGCAAATGCCTGGCCTCAGGACTGTGACTCCACCTCTCTCTGCCTTCTTCTCTCCACCATGTAACAGGGGTGACAATAACACAATGGATGGTTGGGGAAGGTTAGTAAGGTAATGTGTATAACATTCTTAGCACAGACCTGGCATAGTAACCACCCCATAGGGTCTACCTCGATATCATCTAGAAACATTACTTATAAGTAAAACGATGCATGAAAGGGCTTTGTAACCTATACTCTTCAACACAAATAGGTCACCACAGAGAAAGACACTTACTTTTTAAAGTTTTTTAATCTAACAGAGGATATACAATTTACAAACAGGAAAAAGACTTACAGATATTTCTAGAACATGTAAACGTGAATCTGTGTAATGGGGAAACACTGAGGAGTACCCCAGGTGGGGGTGTGAGGACAGAAGAGTGCAGATTTGGGCATGGGGTTCTGGGAGAGTCACCTCCTCCCAGGAATGACACACACTGAGGGGGCTTAGAGGAGGAGGGAGGACTCAGAAACCAAAGCAGTTGGCCAGGCACGGTGACCCATGCCTGTAATCCCATCACTTGGGGAGGCAGAGGCAGGCGGATCACCTGAGGTCGGGAGTTCGAGACCAGCCTCATCAACATGGAGAAACCGCTTTTCTACTAAAAATAAAAAATGAGCCAGGCGTGGTGGTGCACACCTGTAGTCCCAGCTACTCAGGAGGCTGAGGCAGGAGAATCATTTGAACCCCGGAAGCAGTGGTTGTGGTGAGCTGAGATCACGCCATTGCACTCCAGCCTGGGCAACAAGAGCAAAGCTCCATCTCAAAAAAAAAAAGGCAGTTGAGGAAAACAAGTCTCAGCCCCACTGGTGCTGGGGAGAATCTCTTCCTTCAGTTTCCCTATTAAATCTGCAGCTCGGGGCCAGATGCAGTGGCTCACGCCTGTAATCCTAGCACTTTGGGAGGTCAAGTTGGGTGAATCACCTGAGAACAGGAATTCAAGACCGTCCTGGTCAACATGGCAAAACCCTGTCTCTACTAAAAATACAAAAATTAGATGGACAAGACTCAGTCTCAGGCCCGTGGTGGGCGCCTGTAATCCCAGCTACTCAGGAGGCTGAGGCAGGAGAATTGCTTGAACCCAGGAGGCGGGGGTTGCAGTGAACTGAGATCTCACCACTGCCCTCCAGCCTGGGCGACAGAGTAAGACTCTGTCTCTAAAGAAATAAAGAAATACATTTGCAACTCTGGCTGCCTAGTGGGCTTCATTCCCCACTCCTTGTTCAGCAGGAAAAAAAGCTGAGGATCCTCAGGGAGCAGGAAGGGCTCGGGCAGCCTCTGCCTAAACAGGCAATGCCCAAGTTCAGCCCATGGTGAGCTGACCCGGCAGCTCCGACTGTCGCTGGGCTGCTGCTGCCCGGTGTCAGCTCAGCTGTTCGGACCCTGCTGTATCCTCTCCCCACAGAAGGTCCAGCCCTTCCCACTTTCTGAACCGACCCAGTCCTTAGAAGAAAAGACCTCCAGGTCCTCAAGGAAGGGCCATGACAAAGCCAGGGTTCAACGGCCTTCACCACCTTCCCGGACTCACAGAATTATACAAGAAGAAGAAAGAGGACCCATTTGACGCACAGTTAAAATGAGGGTGGAGGGGTGGGGAAAAGAGCCCGTGTACTTTGAGACCCTGTCCCACATAAAAACTAAAAACAGAAGGAAACACAAGCTGGGAGCAGCACTTAAAGGCCTAAAAACCTGATTAAGTCACCTCTAAAACGAAACAACTTTAGGCACCCACTTGAGAGCTGGACTTTCAAGGAGTAGAAAATCAACTCTCAGGCAGAAAAAAAAAAAAATCACTGAGAATCCAAACTAAAGCCAAAATATGAGCTGTTTTTAAACACACACACACACACATAAGCTGAGAACTTTCTACAACAAATGCCAGATTTCAGCTTGGGAGAAAAACAGAAGCCTTTGGATAAAATAAACAGAAGGGCGAAAAAGTTCCCCTCACATAAACCAAGGGGAACCTCCTTCCCCAGATCAAGTTCTGACCTTTATGTGAACTCAAAATAACTAGCTCATGATTTCACAAAGCAAAAGGAATGGCAAGCATTTTGAATGGTGCTAAAAATCTTAGTTCTTCTCTGGCTTTTTGTTAGGCAGCCAACTGTATCAGTCAGAGCAAAAGTAGCTGGAAAATGTGCACTTCCCTCCTCTGGGAAAGACTGGTGAGGCCATCACAAATGGCCACCCCCCAGCAGCCTGTTGGGGCACTGCCCCTATATGTGAAAACCAGAATTTTTAATAAGAACTGAGCAGGGAAGGCCGATTACCTTTCGTTCATTCATTCATTCAACAAATATTTATTGACTACCTACTATGCGCCAGTCACTATTTTAGATCAGTGAGCGAAAGAGACCAAAACCCTCCTTTTCAGGAGATAACCTCTCCAAAGTTAGGGGGGTTTTTTTGTTTTGTTTTGTTTTGTTTGTTTTGTTGTTGTTGTTGTTGTTGTTGTTGAGATGGAGTCTTGCTCTGTCGCCCAGCCTAGAATGCACTGGCACGATCTCAGCTCACTGCAACCTCCACCTCCCAGATTCAAGTGATTCTCCCGCCTCAGCCTCCGAAGTAGTTGGGATTACAGACATGTGCCACCATGCCCGGCTAATTTTTGTATTTTTAGTAGAGACAAGGTTTCACCACATTGGCCAGGCTGGTCTCGAACTCCCAACCTCAGATGATCCACCCACCTCAGCCTCCCAAAGTGCTGGGATTATAGGCATGAGCCACTGCGTCCGGATCAAAGTTGGGTTTTGAAATACAGGCATCAGTTCTCTCTTTTAACAACTAAATGGACATCTAAGACATTCCCCGACACCCTCATTTATACAAATCTGCTCTCACCTGGCTCCTGTTTCTGCATAGCTAGTAGCCTGGAATGCATGACAACTCCACTGCCCCTGCCTCTATCCAGGCAGAGACAAAGATAACCTGACCAGGAACAAATCTTAGCCCCAGGCTGACAAAGAATAGCTCTACCTAAGTATGCACCTGTTGGAAAAGTTGGCAGGGAGGAGATGATTAAATGGGAGAATATATGAGAAAGTGCTTCAGAAACAAAGCTGTCCAAGGGCAAAGCAGTCTTCTTGTTCGATCTCTCTTCCTTGACGCTGCTCCAGCACCTTGTCCAACCTCGCAGGCAATTTTCTATCTCCACATCGACATGGAGAACAACAGTTGCTCAATTACCTGCCAATGTTGTTGATAATGATCCTTTAACAATAACAACAAAAGAACAACAAGCACTGAGGATGTGCCAGGCACTTTTTTAAGAAACCTAGAAGTTTGTCTGGGAGTGGTGGCTCATGCCTGTAGTCCCAGCACTTTGTGAGGCCAAGGCAGGCAGATCACTTGAGTCCAGGAGTTAGAAACCTGCCTGGGAAACACAGCAAAACACACCAAAAAAAAAAAAAAAAAATTAGACAGGCATGGTGGTGTATGTCTGTAGTCCTAGCTACTCAGGAGGCTGAGGTGAGGGGATTGTTTGAGTCTGGGAGGCTGAGCCGAGATCACACCACTACACTCCAGTCTGGGCAACAGGGTGAGACCCTGTCTCAAAAAGGAAAAAAAAAAAAAAACTCTAAGTCCATGCCATTATGATCCCAATTTTACAGAGATGGGAAGACCAAGAGAAAGAAGGTTAAGGAACATGTCCAAAGTCACACAACATGGAGTGTTTCCACCAACTACACAAAGTATTCGGCCCTTAGTAATAAGTAAGGGAGGTATTTTTCCCCAATAATAAGTCCTCCCAAAGCAGGCAGCCCACTCAGGACACTTGCAGCCTCTCAAGGCCCCTCTGGGGTGGGACTCGCACCTGTGTGAGAGGCACATAATAAGAGACGTGGCAAGAGCAAACGCTGGTGCCAGGATCCCAGCTCTGTACTTAGTGTGTGGCCTGAACGGGTCAGTTGTCTTTCCTCGGACTGTTTCCTCACCCACCCGACAGAGATGATGATAGTATCTCCCTTACAGGGTTACTGTGCATGACACAGCACTGCCTGTGTTACTATCAGCAGCAGCAGAACCATTACTGCAGCACCTCTGAGCACGGCATCCATACCCCAGTCACGCCAGAGTCAATCCTCCACAGAGGGCTTTCCCAGGAGCCCCACCAGTGACAACAACCTGCAACCATTTGCCAACACAGGGTC
The DNA here is from genome assembly GCF_008728515.1 of Papio anubis. Lineage (NCBI taxonomy): Eukaryota > Metazoa > Chordata > Mammalia > Primates > Cercopithecidae > Papio > Papio anubis. The sequence continues at coordinate 101,454,873 of NC_044987.1, forward strand.
ATGTGGCCACTCCTACGTGTGAGTGAAATGAGAAGCAGGGTTGTGTTAGAAAGGAGAAGAGGGCCAGGCACGGTGGCTCATGCCTGTAATCCTAGCACTCTGGGAGGCCGAAGTAGGCAGATCACCTGAGGTCAGGAGTTCGAGACCAGACTGGCCAACACAGTGAAATCCTGTCCCTACTAAAAATACAAAATTAGCCAGGCATGGTGGTGCATGCCTGTAATCCCAGCTACTTGGAAGGCTGAGGCAGGAGAATCGCTTGAACGATTGATCGCGCCATTGCACTCTAGCCTGGGCAACAAGAGCAAAACTTCGTCTTAAAAAAAAACAAACAAAAAAAAAACAACCAAAAAAAAAAAAAAAAAACAAAGAAAGAAAGGAGAAGAGATTGAGATTAGAAGAAGCCAGTAGTGTCCTCCATGGTGGCAGAACCGAGACTGGTCGCCAAGCAGCACACTGCACACAAGAGCTCTTTGGGGGCAGCCTGAGCAGTGAGCAGCCTCTGCCCCCTCAGAGGAGCAAAGTCTCAGCCCCAAGAACTAATCTCAGCCCCTTCAGAGGCCCGCTAAGAAGCCACCTGACACACAGGACTTGAAAGCCGTGCATTATTCTGGAAGAGTAGAGATGAGGAAGAAAAGCAGGCTTGAAGCTGGCGCTGGGGGACCCTGGCTGCTCAAAGGAGGCAAATCCCCTAATTAATGTCTACAATAACAAATTCATTGAGATGGTGGTTCTAATAGAACACTACACAACCTAGAAGCTTCTTCCAGACTCACTAAAATTAACAGGAGCCCCTAAAAGAATCTGCCATTACCTCACTGGCTTCCAACGTCTCCTTCAATCAACCCTGCATCTTTCCAATTGCGCATGTGGGTAGAGCAAATGCTTCCTTTTGGAACACACTGGTTTATTTTGCTGTTTGTGTGGCAACATGAGTGTGGAACTTTAGAAAAAAAAAAAAACAGCTTCTGTTTCTATAAGTTATAGAAACGTGGCAGCTCACGGGAGCTGAATCTTTGTTTACAGTACACCATCCATACTTTAATGGAAAAGAGAGTTTTCCTGGAGTTTGCTTCCTGGCTAAAAACAGGACATCTCAAAAACGTTTTTCAAAAAATAAAATTGCATTCAAATGTTATTTCGTTAATCCACTTCTTGAATTCTCAGTAACCATATAGCCCTCAATCACTTTAAATTTTACTAATGGCAAAAATCTACTTTATAGACCTAGAGGGGGAAAAATGGGCATATCTTCACTTTCGAAAGCGTGATGTATTTCACTTAATCCGAAAAGCAAGCTAATTGGGGGCCAGTCACTCCATTTACCAGGGCTTCCCAGAACCCCTTTTCCATAGAGCACCCCATTCACCGTGCTCAAAGTTCCTTCATAGCTTCAATCAAACAGGGTATGATGATTCCTTAATGCAATTCGGGTTTGAATCCGGCGGCAGCTTCAAGAGCACAGATTCTTGAAGCCAAGACCCACAGCTAAAGCTCAGCTTCACCACACGCTAGGTGTGACCTTGGGTCAATTACTTATCCTTTCTTTGCCTTACCTGTAAATCGGACATGATAACTAACAGTAGCTACCTCGTCAGGCGGCTGGGAGGAAGCATTTGGCACAGTACCTGTCCTAGAGTAAGAGCTATGAAGCGTGCACTACCTTGTCACCCAGGAGACCATAACCCTGTGAGGGCAGGGACGATGTATCTTGCTCCTGCTCTATCCCAGGTGCACAGAGCACAACCTTCAGTATTTGTTACAGGACCATATTCTGTTCCTACTCTGTGCCAGACACTGTCTTAAGTGCGGAAGATGCATCAGTCAACTAAACAGACCAGCATCCCCCTGTAGCCTCCATTCTAATTCAGGGAGGGGCAGCGTTATATATTAGAGCCAGATCTATGGGTAAAAAGCAGAGCAGCCAGGCACGGTGGCTCAAGTCTGTAATCCCAGCACTTTGGGAGGCCAAGGCAGGTGGATCACCTGAGGTCAGGAGTTCGAGACCAGCCTGGCCAACATGATGAAACCCCCACCTCTACTAAAAACACAAAAAATTACCCGGATGTGGTAGCGGGCACCTGTAGTCCCAGCTACTCAGGAGGTTGAGGCAGGAGAATTGCTTGAACACTGGAGCCGGAGGTTGCAGTGAGCCGAGATCGCGCCATTGCTCTACAGCCTGGGCGACAGAGTGAGACTCCGCCTCAAAAAAAAAAGCAGAGCAGAGTAGGGGGCGATCAGGAGTACTGACCAAGAGGAGCTATTATACAGCGGTTGATCAGGGTCGGCCTCTCTGTAGGGTGGAGGAAGTGGGGAGAGCCCCACATTGTGCCTGGGAAGAAGGACCATGCAAAGCCCAGAGGCAGGCATGAACGTGATGTGTTCTAGAAACTACCAGGGCCAGTGTGGCTCTGCAGAGGGGCCAGAGAGGGCAGAAAATGAAGAGGCCAGGGAACTGCCGGGGGCAGATCATACAGGCCTTTGGGAGGATTGTGCCTTTACCCTGGGTGTGCCAGGGAATCACTGTGGGGCTTTGAGCAGAGGAACGACATGATCTGACTTCAGTTTTTAAAAAAGATAATTCTGGTGGCCTCGTAGAAATAGACTGAAGAGGGACAAGGGCAGAAGTGGGGAGACCACGAAGAGAGCTCCGCACTAATCCAGGTGAGAGACGATGGTGGCTTGGACCAGGGCGGTGGCTGGGGAGAGATGAGAAGTAGTAAGCTTCTGGGTTTGCTTTGAAGGTTGAACCCACAGACTGGCAGATGGACTGGATATGAGGTTTGAGAGAGAGGAGTCAAGGAAGACCCAAGGCTGGGTACAGTGGCTCATACCCGTAACCCTAGCACTTCAGCAGGCCAAGGCAGGAGGCCAGGAGTTCTCAAGACCAACCTGGTCAACATAGCGAGATCCCATCTCTACAAAAAAAAAAAAAAAAAATGTTCTTATTAGATGAGTGTGATAGTACACATCTGTAGTCCCAGCTATTCAGGAGGTGGAGGCAGGAGGATTGCTTGAGCCCAAGAGGTCAAGGTGCAGTGAGCTATGATCACACCACTGCATGCCAGAGACCCTGTCTCTTTTGGTTTTGTTTTTGTTTTATTAAAATAAAAAAAAAAAAAAAAAAAAGGCTGGGTGTGGTAGCTCATGCCTGTAATCCTAGCACTTTGGGAGGCAGAGGCAGGTGGATCACTTGAGGCCAGTAGTTGAAGACCAGCCTGGTCAACATAGTGAAACCCCATCTCTACTAAAAATACAGAAATTAGCCAGGCATGATGGCACACGCCTGTAATCCCAGCTACTCGGGAGGCTGAGGCAGGAGAATCACTTGAACACAGGAGGCAGAGGCTGCAGTAAGCCGAGATCGCGCCACTGCACCCCAGCCTGGGTGACAGAGCAAGACTCGGTCTCAAAAAAAAAAAAAAAAAAAAACAGGAAGACCCAAAAGTTTTGGGTGTGATCACCTAAAAGGATGAAGCAGTCATGAACTGTGGTGAAAACTGGCTAGAACCATTGGCAGAAGTAGTTTCCTGTTTTGTGGGTGTTTTTCTGGGGTGTTGGGGAGCTTTCTTTAATAGTCATTGTGATCAATATGCTTCTTCCCTACATCTGGCTTCCGAAAGGCAAGATTTTTTTTCCCTCAAAACTCCAGGTTCCCATCTGCCCCTCCACACAGTTCTCCCCCGCAGGGCGCAGGAGTGACTTCTCTCACTCAGGTGGTCTGCTCTTCCACCCAGAAGTTTTATGGGGGCTGCCGGCACCACTGCCACCACCTCCACCACCTGCCTCGACCCATGGGAGAAGGCCTCTGGGTACCCGAGGCTGCCTGTGACTGGCTGGGTACATCCACCTAATCTCAGCCTCATATCAGAAAGCTAATGCTGTCCCACAACTAAGCCGCATTCACCAAGCCCGTATTAGGAGTAAAGGTGATATTCTCATCTCCACCTTCTTTACACTGTGCCTCTCTTAAGTGGTTCCGAAATCTGAAATACAGGGTGCGTTTAAACCCCAATAATAAGCACCTTAGGACATTTAAAAGAACAACTAACGTTTACCCAGAGCTTTTCTAGCTCACTGGAACTTCGTAACACAGTCAGTTAATTAGCAAATGATGCCTAAGCACCTATCATTAAGCACTCAGAGCCGTGCACCACACCAGGCAATGGGGGGCGGTCTGTATCATTAGCACCATTGTACAGTTGGGAAGGCAATCAGAGTCAGGCACTCTGCGGTAGGCCACACCACCAGGACACAGCATGCAAGCGTGCCACCCAAGTCTTCTGACTCTAAAGTCCCTGCTCTTTTTATATGTATGAGCTGGGTGACCTTGGGCAAGTTACTTAACCTCTCTGTGCCTGAGTTTTGTTTTGTTTTGTTGTGAGACGGAGCTTCGCTCTTGTCACCCAGACTGGAGTGCAACAGCACAATCTCGGCTCACTACAACCTCCTCCTCCTGGGAGCGATTCTCCTGCCTCAGCCTCCTGAGTAGCTGGGATTACAGGCATGCACCATCACACCCGGCTAATCTTTTTGTATTTTAGTAGAGACGGGGTTTCACCATTTTTGCCAGGCTAGTCTCAAGCTCTTGACCTCAGATGATCCGCCCACCTCACCTCGCATAATCTCAAAGTGCTGGGATTATGGGCATGAGCCACCACGCCTGGCTGCCGAGTATTATCATCTGTAAAACAGAGATTAGAATAGCACCTACCTTATCACTTTATTGTGAGAGTTAAATGAGCTAAGTGATGCAAATACTTGGAAGAATAGCTGAGGTGGCAAGCACTCGGTGAAACTGTCACCATCATCATTATTCATGCCATGCCAAACTGCAGCTCTAATAGTTAAGATAATAGCTACCATTACTAAACACTTACACTGTGGCAAGAACTGTATACTAAATGCTTTACACACAACAACTCACTGAAACCTTACAATAATCTTGAGTTTTTGTACCTATTTTACACTCAGGAATCTGATGCTCAGAGAGTAAGGTCAAGTACATTGGCTAGAGCTCACACAACTAAGAGGGATCAAATCCAGGATTTGAACTCAGGTCTTATGGATTATCTGGCTGAAACATATTTACTGCATCAAGTAAAGCAATATGTGTGCGTCTAACTTCTATTCAGATGTTAAAAATGCATGCAGAATCAAGGGCATCTCCTTGATAAACAAAGCTCCTTTTGAGACACCTTCGCCCAAAAGTACAAAAGAAGGAAAAAGCTCCACAATTTGTGTTAACTTTATCCACAGTGTGTGATACTAATCATCCCAGACCACATCCTATACCCACCACAACCTGAAAACCCACTTCCTCCCCAGAACACATCCCAGGGAGCACAAAAGTCAACATTCAGCTCCGGCTTCTCCGAGAACATCTTGTATATTGACCTATGCATGCCAGCAAGTAACCGAGCTGGAAAAAACATTCTCCCAAAGCCTGGAAAGGGATCAGAGTGCTTTGGGTTGAAATGCATCGCGTCTTCAACACTGCTTATTACTCCCAGCACTCGCAGAGCTGAGCCAAGCAAGCTAGCAGTGTCCTGCTGGATCCCGAGGTCAGCGACCAAGACCAGAGACAGGCTAGCCCAGTGGCCTTTTCTGGACCCAACTTCAGGGATCTACCTTCCTCACCTGACCCCGAAGCCCCAGAGTGGAATGGGACCCCCATGCCCCTAGAACTGCACAGGGATATCTGTCAGCATGCCTTGGAAACTAGCCTGCCCTGAAGTATGGAACCTAGAGACCCTTCTGAGAATGTGGAGTAGGGGGTGGCACTGCTCTTCACTTGTCAATCATAAGACCAGCCCTCAAGGCTCCCAAGGCCAGAACTTACCAGAAATGTTGTAGAGAGGATGTGACTGTCACACTGGTGGGGGTGGGGAGGAAAGAGGCCAAGAATGAAAACCAAAAGGTTGACTGGATATTAACCTCAGAGATCTGGCGGGAGATTTGGGGCCTTTCAGACCCCAAGGATTACTGTTGCATCAAAAGTTCCCATGCTTGCAGGCATACAGCCAGGCAAAAATGCAGCCTGCTGCCACCAAAAGAATCCATATTCCCTAAATGCATGGTGAGTCCTGGCCACTCTGGAGGGTCATCTCTTGAGGGCTTACCATGTGCCAGGCACCATGCTAGGGGCCGTATTTTTTTTTTAATTAATTTATTTATTTACAGATGGGATCTCACTGTATCGCCCAAACTGGAGTGCAGTGGCGCCATCACGGCTCATTGCAGCCTCAACCTCCCTGGCTCAAGCAATCCTCCCACCTTAGCCACCCAACTAGCTGGGACTACAAGCATGCACCACTATGCCTGGCTAATTTTTGCATGTTTTGTAGAGAAAGGGTTTCACCATGTTGCCCAGGCTGGTCTTGAACTCCTGGACTCAAGCAATCCACCTGCCTCACTCTCCCAAAGTGCTGAGATTACAGGCGTGAGCCACCATGCCTGGCTGCTGGCGGCTTTATATACCCTCCTTCAGTTACTTCTTCCAAACACCCTGTGAGAATGGGGACTAGCCCTTTAAAAAAAAAATGAGGAAATTTACACTCAGAGGAGTTAAATAATTTGTTCTGATATAAAACAGACTCCGTGGTAGGGCAGAATTAAACCCTACTCTAACTTACAGCTCATGCTCAACTTGTTTTCATAAAAGGGCATCCACGGGGGCCACACTGTGAGAGGCCTGGCGTACACCAGGGACCATGAGTCGCGGGCAAGACCACAGAGAGGGCAAACAAGCGGTGAAATGAAACGCGACAGGAATCAGAAGATGACGTGCTTCTAACTACGTAGACAAGTCACTTCACCTTTCCAAGTCTCTTTCCTCACCTGAGAGATGCAATCTAAAAGAAGATATCGCAGACTAAGTACTTGGCACATAAGAGGAGCTAAGAGGTCATTTCTCTCAACGCGACTTCTTAGAAACATAGACAAGATGACCTCTCCTTCACAGAGTTTCAGTGAGAGCTGAGGGCCTGCAGAGCAGAAACTTCCTGGTAAACTCTAATTTGCTATGTAAGAGGCTGCACAATGGGGCCGCCGTCCAAGTCCAGCCCCAGACAAGTTTTGTTTGGCCATATATATTTTGTGAACTAGGGCCGGGCGCGGTGGCTCATGCCTATAATCCCAGCACTTTGAGGGGCCGAGGTGGGCAAATCACCTGAGGTCAGGAGTTCAAGACCAGCCTGGCCAACATGGTGAAACCCTGTCTCGACTAAAAATACAAAAACTAGCCGGGCATGGTGGCAGGCAACTGTAATCCCAGTTACTAGGGAAGCTGAGCCAGGAGAACTGCTTGAACCCAGGAGGCAGAGGCTGCAGTGAGGTGAGACCATGCCACTGCACTCCAGACTGGATGACAAGAGTGAAACTCCATCTCAAAAAAAGAAAAAAAAAGAAGTGAACGAGGTGCCAACATTTTTTTTTTGAGACGGAGTCTCGCTCTGTCGCCCAGGCTGGAGTGCAGTGGCCCGATCTCGGCTCACTACAAGCTCCGCCCCCCGGGTTCCCGCCATTCTCCGGCCTCAGCCTCCGGAGTAGCTGGGACTACAGGCGCCCGCCACCTCACCCGGCTAGTTTTTGTATTTTTTAGTAGAGACGGGGTTTCACCGTGTTAGCCAGGATGGTCTCGATCTCCTGACCTCGTGATCCGACCGTCTCGGCCTCCCAAAGTGCTGGGATTACAGGCTTGAGCCACCGCGCCCGGCCTGAGGTGCCAACATTTAAACAACAGAATATTTCCCATAAGAATATAATTTCCTGGCCAGGCACGGTGGCTCACGCCTGTAATCCCAGCACTTTGGGAAGCCAAGGCAGGCAGATCACGAGGTCAAGAGTCCAACACCAGCCTGGCCAACATGGTGAAACTCTGTCTCTACTAAAAATACAAAAATTATCCGGCGTGGTGGCACACATCTGTAATCCCAGCTGCTTGGGAGGCTGAGGCAGGAGACTTGCTTGAATCCACGAGGCGGAGGTTGCAGTGAGCCAAGATCACACCACTGCACTCCAGCCTGGGCAACAGAGCACGACTGCATCTCAAAAAATATATATAAATATAATATTATATATATAGTATTATATATAATTACATTATAATAATATATAAATATATAAATATATATAATTATATATTATATTTATATAATTACATATTTATATATTTATTATATGCTATATTATTTATATAACATAATATATAGTATATATTTATATAACATATAATATATAGTATATATATTTATATATAATATATAATATTATATTTGACCTCTCCTTCATAGAGTTTCTGTGAAGTTATATATATTTTTTATATATATATATTTCTTGCTTCTGTTGGAGGGGGAAAAAAGAAGATCTGGAAACACAAAGCCACATTCTCACATGATAGTAAGGGTGGGCGATGAGTGGTGGCCACCTTTTGGAGGACATGACCCCTCCAACTCCACACCAGGGTCCTTAGCACGCTTCCCTCATCTCCGTGGCTGCCAGGCCCCTGGCAGCTGGTGGCTCACGCACTGCACACTGAGGTGATGGAAAGGGCGCAGCTGCTCAGCCATTACTAGTTTCTCCATTTCTGATGAGTGTTTATTGCACTGTAAGATTTTTGGTACTACTTCCCTGTTACCCAGGGATGCATGAAGGACACGTATTAATGGAGGTAAGGTAGGGTCAGCCCTCTTGGGCAAAAAAGCTTGACACTCTCCCAACCTCTTCTCTGTACCCTGGGTTTATCTGTCCCATCCTTTGAGATTCGGGTTCCCACTGATTAAGATGCTCTCCTTAAAAGTATCAATGAAGAAACACAGACCCATGAGATCTCTGGCCTCGCCTGGCTTCAGAGGCACCCCCAACCACCCAGAGAGCAAAAGCCTTTGTCAAGCACGGTGGAAATGCCTGCCCTGCTTTCACAGCTCTGGCACTAACCCAAGGCTGGAAATGTTCAGGGCCTGCATTCCACGTTGAGGCAAGGAGTGTGTGAGGCCACCCCTGGGCTCCAGAGGACGTCTAGGATCTCCTGAAGTCCCGGCAGGGAAAATATCTTCATTAACGAGAGAGAGGAAATGCCTGCTGCAAGGGAACCACACTCACACATTTCAAGAGCCTGAAAAGTGTCCATCTATGCTCCCAGCACACACTCACAGTTGAATCACGCCTCTACTACGTTCATAGACCAAACATACACACTGAGCTGGATGTCACTGTAGACGGGCTGGCTCACATCTTTCTAAAAACTCTAAATTTAGCCACATCCTGACGGGATCCAGGGGCAAACCTACAGGCAATTCTAGACACTAGAAAGAAAGCGCAGAACAAGACAAAACTCTGCCCTCAAGAAGCTTAGATGCTTCACCTTCATACTGGGTTAAGCACCATTGCCATCATCATCAACATCGATCTTTATTATCACTATCATCACTGTTACCAAGGCACTAACATTCACCAAGTGTTCACTGTGTCCTGGGTTGCATTTCATTCTCGTTACATTCAGATATGACTATCATCTGCCTATGCAACACGAGAAACCTGAGGCTTAGCAAAATTAAAGCAATTTGCTCCAAGTCATAGAGGAAGCTAGGATTCAAACCCTGACTCCTGAACTCATGCTCAAAATGCCAGAGAAGCATCATTTTCTGATTTTCAGATGAGGGAACTGAGCCCCAACAAGTTTATGTAATTTGTCTAAAAACTAGGGAGATGTCTCACTCCCAAGCCCACAGGGCTGATGTGAAGAGTAAAGGAGACCAGTTATGCAATGCCCTGAGGTCAATGGCTGGCTTACAGTAAGCAGTCAACTGCTCTTAGTTATCATTAACATAATGATTCTGAGGTCCAGATGAGACCCACCCCACCGTGACCTGGAAAACCTCTCTGAACACTAGGAGTAGGTTTTTCCACATCACATTTACAGGATTAGCACAATCAGCAAAAGAATCATTTTCCTATGCCATGGGTGGGGGGAGGAAAGCATGATCAAGTGACTTCCTCTAAATAAAAAACAGAAAACACGGCCAGGCACAATGGCTCACGCCTGTAATGCCAGCACTTTGGCAGGCGGAGGCAGGCAGATCACTTGGGTCCAGGAGTTCGACACCAGCCTGAGTAGCATGGCAAAACCCTGTCTTTACCAAAAATACAAAAATTAGCCAGGTGTGGTGGTGCACACCCGTAATCTCAGCTACTCGGGAGGCTGTGGCAGGAGGATCACTTGAACCCTGGAGGTACAGGTTGCAGTGAGCCAAGATCGTACCAGCGGACTCCAGTCTAGGTGACAGAGTGAGACCCTGGCTTTTGGGGGGAAAAAAAAAAAAAAGCATCCTGGCCTAAGTCAAATGCAAGAGTCTTCCAGCTCAAGTCTGGATCCCAGCTGCCCATCACACAGCCCTGTGTGCTGTGAATCAGTGTACACACGCATGCACACGCCCACCACAACCACCCACACACACACACACAACGTCCCAAGCAGCAGAGCAACACTGCAGTCACAACCCTTTATGAAAGTAAAACAACAAAATGCCCAATAAGAGAATAAATAAAATGTGTTACAACAGATGCTGGAATGTCATGCAGCTGCTAAATGTGGTGCTTTAAAAGGACAATTATCAACATGAGAAGGCACTCACAATAACACATCAAGGCAAACAAGATACAAAAAAAAATGATATATGTATTCTGGGGGATAAAATCATAAGGAAATACAGCAAAATGTTAACAACATTGATACCTAGACAGCAGACTAAGGGATTTCTTTTTCTTTGGTGTGCCTTCCTTCATTTCCCCAGTTCTTTTTCTACAATGATCAATGTAAGGCAGGAGAGCTTTGTGGGCAAGTGCAGGTTAAAATCCCAGCTCTACCACTCACCTGCCAGGTGACCCTGAGTTAATGACGCCACTCATAACAGCAAAAACTCTGAACGACGTTATTACCTTTACAATGGAGGAAGAGTTAAACCCTGGGAATAAAAATAATGGATACTATGGGATAGAAAGATGTCATCAGTTGGCTGGGCGCGGTGGCTCATGCCTGTAATCCCAGCACTTTGGGAGGCCAAGGCCGGCAGATAACAAGGTCAGGAATTCGACATCAGCCTAACCAACATGGTGAAACCCCGTCTTCACTAAAAAAAAAAAAAAAAAAAAAAAAATACAAAAATTAGCCCAGCGTGGTGGTGCACACCTGTAATCCCACCTACACAGGAGGCTGAGGCAGGAGAATCGCTTGAACCCGGGGGGCGGAGGTTGCAGTGAGCTGAGATCACATCATTGCACTCCAACCTGGGTGGCAGAGCGAGACTCCACCTCAAAAAAAAAAGTCATCAGTTAACTGGCTATCACCTTCGAAAAGTACTATATTAGTCCTAACTGGAGGAAAGAAATATTCACCAGACGCCTTGGTAAAACTGCTGTTAGGGTTACCAAAACTGGCAAGTGAGCTATTTCCTAGAAACCAGCCACTCCCATGAGATGTATAAAACATAAGACCACTAGGACACCCCGCCTCAAAGGCTGCCTGCTACAGAAAGGGGCACAGTGCACCTCAGCTCAGATATGTGTTGCTAAAAAAGTGTGCCTAAAGGGGTGTTGTAAATTGAACCCAATTCATGACATAACAGGAGGGAGCTCTGTTTTACAGAATCTATGCAACAGAGTTATCTAATTTTATCATCAGAAAAAAAAATTCCCTAAATTTACTGTTCTATTTGAAGTTTTTTATAAATTGGATTTTCTAAGTATAAGACATCTCAGCAAACCGCATGCTCCAATGTTCAATGAACTCTCCAAATAAAGGCTCAGGGGCTTCGAATACAGTAAGCACTTAAGCGTTGAGGAACAAATGTGTGAAGAAATGTGTGAACAGGAACTATACATATCAAATTGAGGAAATCACAGTTACATGTCATCATACCTTGACCAAACCCAGAGAATGTACAATGCTATGCATGAATCCTAACAGAAACTACAGACTTTGTGTGATAGTGATGTGTCGATGTACGTTCATTGATTGTACCACTCTGATGGGAGTGTTGCTAACGGGGGAGGCTGTGCATATGTGGGGGCCAGGGGATATGGGCTATCTCTGCATCTTCCGCTCAATTTTGCTGCGAACCTAGAACAGCTCTAAATATAAAATTTATTTTAAGAAAGAAAAAAAAATCACATTTGACAAAACGTGACAGGTTTACTAGTCCTGTTATAAAAACAAACTCAGAGAGTCTGTGTGCATACACCAGAAAACACGCATTCTCAAACCATCTGACTGAAGAGGCTATGAAACCTGAAAGGCAGGTTCATCCACAGCTTTACGGAAAGCACAGGAATGTTCTGCTGACTATATATTCTCCACGTGTCTGTCAGCAGACTCAAAAGGGCCCTTCTAGTTTTCACCTGGTTCTTTTTAATAGAAAATGCTTTTATCCACAAAATTTCAATAAATCTAAGACTATGATTTTTCCCCCAAGTTTCCATTGCAGAAAGAAAATATTTTACGGGAGTTTCATATAGGAAGGCTCCAAGAGGCCTGCAATGTAATTTACTTTTCATGATGAAAGGTTACCCCACATTAAGCCCATTGTCAATCTGTCTGCCCACACAGAAGGCTGCAGTTAAAGTAGCAGGGTGCTACAGGTTTTCTAAGATAGTACCAATTTTTTTTTTTTTTTGAGACAGAGTTTCACTCTTGTCGCCCAGGCTGGAGTGCAATGGTGCGATCTCAGCTCACTGCAATCTCCACCTCCCAGGTTCAAGCGATTCTCCTGCCTCAGCCTCCCAAGTAGATGGAATTACAAAAGTGCACCACCACACCCAGCTAATTTTTGTGAGATTTTTTGTTTTGTTTTGTTTTGTTTTGTTTTTGTTTTTAGTAGAGACGTGGTTTCACCATGTTGGCCAGGCTGGTCTCGAACTCCTGACCTCAGGTAATCTGCCCGCCTCGGCCTCACAAAGTGCTGGGATTACAGGCATGAGCCACTGTGCCCAGCCGACAATACCAATTCTAAATGTTCCACCTTTCTCCATCTCCGTGTACATCCCGGCTTAGGGTTTGAAATGGTTGCCATGACTCAGTGGTTCTCAATTAGGCAAAATTTTGTCCCCCAGGGGACACGTGGCAATGTCTCCAGACATTTTGGCTGTCACAACTGAGCAGAGAGTTGGGAGGGGGGTGCTACTGGCAGCCAGTAGACAGAGGCCAAGTATGCTCCAAACATCCTGCAATGCACAGGACAGCGCTCACAACAAAGAATCATCAGGCTCCAAACATCAATAGTGCTGAGGCTGAGAAACTTTACCAGAACCTGAAAGCTTACCAGTGGGAAAGTTAAGGGAGCTTTAGAACCACCCTGCTCAAGACTATAAGTGAAGGTTTATTCCAAGCAGCAACTGTGCTCTCTGGGTGCCACACAGCGCTCCAGCATTGGATAAAGTGTCTGACTATCCAAACCTTAGATAGGCGTCAGCTGTACAGTGAGGATAACAGAAAAATCTGCCTTCCAAGACTGTGAAAGTGATGTGAGATTGTGTACATAAAGTATTTATTTTTATGTTTATTTCTGATTTTATTTTTATTTTTGAGACGGAGTCTCGCTCTGTCACCCAGGCTGGAGTGCAGTGGCACAATCTCGGCTCACTGCAATCTCTGCCTCCCAGGTTCAGGAGATTCTCCTGCCTCCGCCTCCCTAGTAGCTGGGAATACAGGCACGCGCCATCACACCCGGTTAATTTTTGTATTTTTAGTAGAGACGGGGTTTCGCCGTGTTGGCCAGGCTGGTGTCAAACTCCTGGGCTCAAGTGATCTGCCCACCTCAGCCTCCCAAAGTGCTGGGATTACAGGCAGGAGCCACGGCGCCCGGCCCATAACGTGTTTGGAGTGCTCCAGTGGCCAGCACACCGCAAACACAAAATGCATGAAAAACAAACAGCCAACTGAAACGCCTTCTGCACTGCAGCAATTGTCACGGCCGTAAGCTGTGCAGCGGCAGGCCTGAAGAAGCACCCAGCAGGGAGACGGGTCTTCCCAGCAGCGGGGCACAGCCACTTAGCAGGCAAGGAGAGCTGAGGCAGATCAGGTTCTGTGAGAAGGGGCATCAACAACTGAGCAGAGCTGCTTGGGGTTACCTGTACCCCCAAAGATGTCCTGGATGAATGCAATGACCTCCCACGCAAAGGCAAGCGAAGGAGGGGCCCAGGTATCAGAGATTCTCGTGCAGCATTTGGTGTAAGGAGGGCAAACACCATCAAAGAAAAGGATTCGAAACAGCAGCAGACTAAACTGCAACCCCCTCCAATGTGTCCTTTAAATAACATGGACAACAACAACTGAAAATCCAGTGTTCAGGGGCCTCAAACAGGCTCCCAAAATGCCCCCCAAAGCCATTAATGACCAGAACCCAATAAAGTTACTAATAACCAATCTGGGAAGTACACAGCCCCCACAAAAGCCCCACAAGAGGTGAAGGCTGCATGTGCAGTGAAACTTCTGTTTCCAAACAGAACCACCTGGCATCTGCCCCAGGCCACGTCAGCCCCACCCCGCCCCTGATCCCATGCCACACTCATGCTCACAAGGAACAGGAGGTCACCAGTGGCTCAACTTGAAATTTCCAGACTTCTGTTTTCTAAAACTTTGAGCAGGGTTTAAAAATTACCAGAGATTAGCCTGGGTGACATGGCAAAACCCTGTCTCCACCAAAAAGTGCAAAAATTAGCCGGGCATGGTGGCACGCGCCTGTAGTCACAGCTACTTGGGGGGCTGAGGAAGAAAGATCGCTTGAACCCAGGAGGCAGAGGTTGCAGTGAGCTGAGATCCCACCACTGCACTCCAGCTTGGGCAACAAAGTAAGACCCTGTCTCAAAAAAAAAAAAAAAAAAGAGAAGAAAAAAAATTACCATAGGTTAATATTGACAACAAATTTGAGAGGTTTATTTTAAAAAGCTTTTCACCCCAACCCTAACCAGGAGACCCCTGCAGCAGGCAGAGACCCTCACTCTGACCTTTAGACCAAGACAACTCACACTCCTCAGTCCAAATTACAACAGACACAGGACTTCACCTTTACTTGTTAGCAGCTCTCAACTTTTTAAAAAATGTGTTCAAGAGTTCACCAAAAAGTTAACAAAAGGATTGATAATTCTTCTGCAAACTGCTAATTTTTAAACAATTTTTATGTAGGGCCTGGCACTGTGGCTCACACCTGTAATTCCAGCGCTTTGGGAGGCCAAGGCGGGTGGATCACCTGAGGTCAGGAGTTCAAGACCAGCCTGGCCAACATGGTGAAACCCCATCTCTGGTAAAAATACAAAAATTAGCCAGGCATGGTGGTCCACACCTGTAATCCCAGCTACTCAGAAGGCTGAGGCAGGAGAATCATTTGAACCCAGGAGGTGGAGGTTGCAGTAAGCCGAGATCATGTCATTGCACTCCAGCCTGGGTGACAGAACAAGACTCTGTCTCGAAAAAAAAAAAAAAATTATGTAAACATATTATTCATAGAAAGGCAGCATAGGACAGAACTCAACCTAGGGTCTGTTCAAATTCAGGTCCTCTTCTGTGCAACCTGGGATAAGTTACCTAGCCTCTCTAAGCCTAAGTTTACATATAAGTAAACTGTAATAATTCACATAGGGTAGCGGGGAAGCACAGGGGAAAATGTAGTAACATGGTGCAATATAAAGCATTTAAGTAAAATGAGCTAAAATCCTAATTCTCTCTCCAGTCCCCAAACCCTAATCATCACCCTCTCCCCACAACACCACAAAAGAAACCATAATAAGGGATCTTTATCCCCAGACTCTCAACTCTATGAGAACAGGGAACTTGTCAGTCTCATCTACCAAAGCCAAGCTGAGGCCAGGGCCCAGCACAGAGTAGACACCTAATAACTATTGTTGAATGAATAAATGAATAACAGCAACCCTTAGCAAAGAGCTCTTAGTCTCCGTTTCCTTACCTACAAGACAGAAATATTACCCCGTTGTACCACTGTGAAGATTAAATGAACTAACTTGGCTGGGCACGGTGGCTCATACCTGTAATCCTAGCACTTTGCGAGGTGATCTGGAGACAAGAGGATCTCTTGAGGCCGGGAGTTCAAGACCAGCATGGGCAACATGGCAAAACCCCATCTTTACTAAAAATACAAAAAATTAGCCAGGCACAGTGGTACACAGCTGTAGTCCCAGCTACTCAGGAGGCTCAGGTGGGAGAATCACCTGAGCCTGGGAAGTCAAGGCTACGGTGACCCGTGATTGCACAACTGTACTCCACCCTGGGCCACGGGAGTGAGATCCTGTCTCAAAATAAATAAATGAGCTAATGTATGGAACTGTGCTCAGCCCGGGACCTCAACCTAGGTGCTCTATTAGGTAGCAATTCACCCCTTATAAGGCACAGATGAGATCACAAACAGAAGAAAACTCTGAAATGGTTGTTCAATGGTTGAACATGATCAGGAGGTATTTTCATTTTGTCCTTCACTCACAGGAACATATGTAGAACCAAACGTGTTAAGTACCAGGTGGCCAGGCCCTCACCCCTCCGGCAGGCAGCAGGGCAGGGCTGCAGCCTGCAGAAGTCAATCTATGAGGCCAAACAACCGGGCCACAACCACCTGCCCTGACCCAGCAAGGGTCTGGGAAGCCTACTCCACACTCACTGCAGCAGAACTTCTCTACTCAAATACTGCACCAGTTCCCTTCCACCCGTCACTGCCCAGATAGCCACGAGGGGCTCAAAACCACAGGCGGGCAGAGAAAAGGGAGGCGGAGAGAAGGGCAGAAAACCAAACTCTGGAAAGACAAACCCTTGATATCTGCAAGAGTCTGGAGCAAATGGTTTCCATTAATTACATGGACAAAGAGACACTCCCACCATCCTGAACTGAGACGTTCTCCCACTCAGTTCCATGTGGCAGGAACCAAAGCGGCTTCAATCTCGAAGGATGTCTCTGATCACTCTCGGGGCCCACTCATAGTCCATATTCATAGTCCAGGGACACCCAATCGGATCAGGGCAGAGAAAGCCCTGCAGTGAAGGAGGAGGTTCAAGCCCAGCTCTGCCTCTGCTCACCTGGGGGCACCAGGTGCTTCCCAAAACCTGTCTGGGCTCTATTCTCCCAGTGAGGAGATAAAATAAAGAGGTTCTAAGGAGTCCCTTCCAAGGTCTATCTGCATCAGAAGCAAGTTCCAAATCCAGGCCTCGAATTAACACACGGAGCCTAAAGTTGTCTAATTCTCCAATCCCAAATCCCATAACTACGGAGGGGGGAAAGAGGAACGGAATGGGTATCCCAAAGGTGCTGCTCAAAACCTGATCCTACTGCAATAAGAAGTGTTACCCAGAGAGAAGAAAAAAGGGAGTTGCAAAGAGAGGAACGAAACTGTGGAAGGTACTGAGCAAGTGAAAGAGGTCATCCCCAACACCAATATTCTTTCATTCACTCAGCAAACACTCATGAAGAACCTGCAACAGCCAGATGCTGTCAGCGGCTTGGCGCACAGCAGTGAACAAGACCAACGCCAACCGTGAAGGCTTCGACTCTGTCTGTGGTCACTGCTAAGTCCAGTCACCCCTTCCTTCCCCTTCAGCTTTGGTCACTTGACTTGGCCTGCATCCTCTCTCTGGCTTTAACAGAGTAGTGGGACAAATACCAGTCTTGGAAGAGTAGCTGCAGTCCAACTACCTTACAATCTGAAACAAATCTCCATTTTCTCATGTATGAAATGGGGTACACAGAAGCACCTGAGCCTGCCTGCCTATCTTACTTGTCTCTTGTGAAACCCAAAACCCAGTTGTTACATATGGGAAGTTAAGCAAATTAGTTATTCCCTCATCCAACCTCACTAGCCAGCCAACCAGCTTTGGAGATCCCTTAGCGTCCTGCTGAAAATCACATGCAACCACCACCCTAGCCCCAGCCAGGTTCCAGGGTGATCCAATTCCTCTTAGGCCCTCGCCACCTGCCAAGCCTGACCTCAGAGCAGCTGTGAAGCTGCCCAACCATACAGTAGCCCTCATGAGGTTACATTTCCCACCCCCGAGGCGGGACCCACTGAGGCAGTCAACCCTATGTCCAGCTGGGTGAGGAATGAGTTCAACCGCACGAAGCACATACGCCTCAAAACAAACACAAGTGAAAAACCCAATGGGAGACCTCACTATCCCAGAGACGGCTGTGTGGGCCAAGGCCAAAGCCCCCACAGCCCTGAGCATCAGAGGTTCCTCATGTCTTTCGCATGTGCCCAGTCCCTCCTGCAGGAGGAAAAATGCCCAGAGCCTCCTGAGCAAGCTGACCACCCAGTTTTGGAACATCCTAGAGTGTCAAAGCAACAGTGAAGGATTATGCCTCCCTTCAGAGGGAGGGGAAAGGGCTGCACACTGAGGACGTCAAAGGTTCCTCCAGCAGCAGCCTGTGTGGTTTCAAAGCCAATTAGAAGCTGTAAGACAGAGAGTCACTGGCTGCTGGCTCCCTTTAAACCCCGGCTTCCTCCACCTGTAGAATGGTTTTGAGAAAGAAGTACAATGCCGGGCACAGGGCATGCGTTCGGTAAATAGAGCCATTAGCCCACCATGGCTGGGCCCCTTCAGAGACCCCCACCCCACAGACCCCTCCCCAAGGATCCCACCGTCCACTTCACTGGACCTTGCCATTTTGAGACATCTCTCTGGGGGTGGGGGAGACTCAGGGTGGAGAAGGAACCAAAAACTCAAGAGAGGAAAAAAAGAATTATTCAACCATTTCCTTCCCTCTTCTGCTTTGACCGTCTGCTGTCTTATACAGGTGGCACTTGTTCTAGTCAACTGAACACTGAACTTCTCCTCAAGACAAAAAACCACTGCTTTCCCCTCACTCACTGATGCTCAGCTCCCACAGCCCTCTAGCCAAGAGGTTGCTGGTCTTGCTCTACCTGGGTCTTCCTGCCTGAGGAGCATGGTTCTGTTCCTCCAGAAACGAGAAAGACCCAACTAGCAGCCAGGCAAGGTGGCTCCTGCCTGTAATCCCAGCTTCTCAGGGGGTTGAAATGGGAGGATGGCTTGTGCCCTGTTCGAAGCTGCAGTGAGCTATGATCATGGCACTGCACTCCAGCCTGGGCAACACAGCAAGATCTTGTCTCTCCTTAAAAATAAAAATAAAATATCTGACTAAATGTGACCCCATTTATAAATATGGAGCTAAAAGAGAAAGTTCCACCCAAAAGGAAAGTGATCAAAGATTGTGAAAACCACGGTCTACACTTGTAGCAGGCTCCAGATCTCACAGGTCAATGCCCACTCTGTGGGAGTTTATTTTCTTTCTCATAAAGCAGGCTACCTACCAGCTACGATTCTATACTTTTCTAAGACTTTTCATATGATCAGAATCACAAATCAAAAGAAAATCTTTTATCAGACTTGAGCCTGATTCCAGGACTGGAAAATATGGTTATCTATGTTTCTTTGGGTCTTACGTTTCAGGAAGTCCTGTTCTACTCTGTACAACAGCTTCCTAATCAATCATTCTTCCTTCCCAGCTCCAACCCCAGCTCTCTCTCTCTTTCTCTCTCTCTCTCTCTCCCCCCTCCCTTTCTCTCTCTCTCTCTCTCTCTCTCCCCTCTCCTTCTCCCTTTCTTTCTCTCTCTCTCTCTCTTTCTCTATCTCTCTCATACACACATACACACACATATATACACACACAGGCAAAAGAGAGTCAGAACCCAGGGCCATAGATTTATCCTTGTAAATGTCTCCAATGTTCTAAACCGCTGTACTCCAATACTGAATACCCACCCCTCTAGCTTCAGGACACAGCACTGTTTTGGTTCAGAAGAGCGGAGGGGAGGAAGGGATTTCCAATCATTGGCAGAACATCAATTTCTAGTAAATTTGCTAAAATTAGTCATGTAATTAATCATGTAACTCAAAATATAATTTTCCAAACTCAAAAGACAGAAGGGAAAGAAAGAGAAAATACAAGACATGCTTTCCTTGTCACACAGGAGCACCAGAAAAGCTTTACCTGGATTGCCCCAAAATGAAAAAGCCCATTGGTTCAAACATTAGAAAAATATACCACGTGCTGGCCCCAGTGGAGCAACAATTCAGGACACAGAGTGTTCTATTCATGAGCAAAACATAAGAGAGATGTTTTCTTTGACTATTCAGAGCCTCAGTCATGTCCTACTGGGCAAATAAAATTCATATGACCAAAAAGACACTGAAGACGTAACTCCTCATTACTGCAACACCCTATTCAGCGGTCCTGTGTCCTTCACAAAAGGTGAACTCAGTCTCACAGGGATATCAGATTCTGAACTATTCAAAGAGATTGTATCTTTATTGATTCAATAAACAAGTACACCTTGGCCTTCGTGTAAATGCACACTATTTGAAAAGGAAAAGCCTTTCTCTCTCTCTCTCGCCCTCTCTCAAGAGTTGGACAACTGGGAACCTTCCAGGGCCCAAGCACCTAAAATTCTGTTTAAAATATTGTCAGGCTGGGTGTGGTGGCTCATGCCTGTAATCCCAACACTTTGAGAGGCTGAGTCAGGCCAATCGCTTGAGCTCAAGAATTTGAGACCACAGCAAAACCCCATCTCTACAAAAAATACAAAAATTAGCCAGATGTGGTGGCATGTGCCTGTGGTCCCATCTACTCAGGAGGCTGAGGTGGGAGGATCGCTAGAACCCAGGAGGTTGAGGCTGCAGTGAGCCATGATTGCACCACTGCACTCCAGCCTGGGTGACAAAGCGAGACCCTGACTCAAAAAATATTAATTAAAACAAAATAAAAGACTGTCATATTTCCCTGAGTCTCAGGGATAAAGCCTTTCAGCTTGAAATCCTGAAAGTGCCTCCTAATGCTCAGAAGCCACAGTCAACTCTTGTGAGACTTCTCCTCTGAGACACAAAGAGAAGCAGGGCCCTGGTTTCTTTATGTTTGTGATGAAGTTTGTAATAACGCTACATGTCTGGGAGTTCTACATAGGTTAACAATAAATAAACTGCGTAACACACATGGAATGCATGCACACAGTAGGCCTTCAACGAGTAGCAGTGGGTATGAGAGTTATTAGTCAAACCCGGGAATGGTCAAGGAACAGAAACACTCAGCCTTCCATCTCCCTGCATTTTCACATGAATCCTTCACTCCACACACAGTACCTGAGCCCCTACTGGGCACTAAGCACTGAGCTGGGAGGTACAGAAATGAAGAACGCGTGATGCCTGCCCTCAAGAGATGAATGATCAAGTTGAGGGGGAGACGGAGATAAAACCCAGCACAGTGAGCTCAGTGACACAGAAAAGAGGATGGACTCAGGGTGGACTGGACTGGCACAAATTTCCAAAAGTGGCCAACGGGAACTAGCCAGGTGGAAGAGGAGCAGGAGGGTGACACAGACTGAGGGTGCACCCAGCCTAAAAGGTCCATAAAAGGGCAGTGCACATGTACAGGACAACCTGGAGATCTCCATGGCTGCAGTGAACAGAAGAAAAGAACGTAAGAGGGCGTGGTGGCTGACACCTGTAATCTCAACATTTTGGGAGGTCGAGGCAGGCAGATCACTTGAGGTCAAGAGTTCGAGACCAGGCTGGCCGATATGGTGAAATTTCATCTCTACTCAAATTACAAAAACTAGCCGGGCATGGTGGCAGGTGCCTGTAATCCCAGCTACTTAGGAGGCTGAGGCAGCAGAACTGTTTGAACCCAGGAGGCGAAGGTTGCAGTAAGCCGAGATTGCACCATCGCATTCCAGCCTGGGAAGACTCCATCTCAACATCTCAAAAAAAAAAAAAAAAAAAGTAAGTAAGTAAGACAAGCTGGAGAGGTGAGCAGCCACCTATCCTATCACCCTGAGGGCAACAAGGAGCCAAAAAATAATTTTCGACAGTGGAATGGCACAACCAGATCTGCACTTTGGAAACAACTCTGTTTAGTGGCAGTGGTATGGAAAATAAATTTGTGGAGGCTGCAAAAAAGCAAAGACGAGCAAAACATATGGAATCCCTGTCAAAGCTATGTACATAAGGAGACTAGCCAAATTTGGGTTCTGGGGAAAGAATTTCTTTTACTCCTGGTAAATGTTTACATCTCACTCACTAGGTGCACACACACGTGCGCACGCACAGCATCCTGCGGGGCCCTGTGATGGAGTTCCTGGTGCTGTGTTGTTTAGCAAAGCCTGTGCTATCTGGGAGCTTCGGTGAGAAGTAACACCTACCTGCAGTTTGTCTCCAAAGAAAACAAATCTTGAGACTTGGAACTCAGAGGCGCTTGGGGACAGGATGCATTGGTGATGTCAAGAAAGGGCAAAAGCGGCCGGGCAGAGTGGCTCACGCCTGTAATCCCAGCACTCTGGGAGGCCAAAGCGGGCAAATCACTTGAGATCAGGAGTTCGAGACCAGCCTGCCCAACATGGTGAAACCATATCTCTAATAAAATGCAAAAATTAGCCAGGCATGGTGGTGCACGCCTGTATTCCCAGCTACTCAGGAGGCTGAGGCAGGAGAATCGCTTGAACCCGCGGGGTGGAGGTTGCAGTGATCCAAGATCACGCCACTGCACTACAGCCTGGATGACAATAGCAAAACTCTGTCTCAAAAAAAAAAAAAAGGAAAGGGCAAAAGGGAGACTGGGGGGACACTTACCTATTACTGTCAAACTTAACAGTGGGAGCCCTAAAGCCTCAGCCAGTGTCTCAATAAAACTTCAAAACTAAGAAGGGTGAGGGGAGAGACAGAATTAAGACACCTTAGCCACAGTGAAACCCACAGAGACCATGTCCAGCAGAGAGAAAGAAATGATGGTATTCAGAAAGAAAAAAGAGACAGGAAAGGAGCAGGGAAGATTCAGGATCAATTCACTAAGTCAATAAAGGCCACACACATGTGCATACACACACACACACACCATACTGTTGTATTTGACAAAGTTATATGGTATATGAACTGCAGAACAAGACACACTAAATGTAATCCCCAGCACTGCCATTTACTATACGACTTTGTTTAGGCCAGTTTGTTGTTTTTTTTAACCTCTCTAAGCAGGTTTTGTCACTGCCTGAACAACAAAACCCTATCTCATGGGTAGATGTAAGGATTAGAGAAATAGTGTGCGTAAAGCAGTTAGCACTGTAGCAAGTGCTCAGAAAACTGAGGGCTGTTATCAGTAGTCCTTGGTTTGTTGTTTTTTTTTTTTGAGACAGAATCTCGCTCTGTCACCCAGGCTGGAGTGCAGTGGTATGATCTCAGCTTGCTGCAATCTCTGCCTCCCAGGTTCAGGCAATTCTTCTGCCTCAGTCTCCCAAGTAGCTGGAACTACAGGCGCCTGCCACCATGCCCGGCTAATTTTTGTATTTTTAGTAGAGACACAGTTTCACCATGTTGGCCAGGCTGGTCTCGAACTCCTGACCTCAAGTGATCCACCTGCCCTGGCTTCCCAAAGTGCTGGGATTACAAGCATGAGCCATGAGCCACCACACCTGGCCATTTTTTTTTTTTTTTAAGTGTAAAGTGATAGCAAGTTTATTAGGAAAGTAAAGGGATAAAGAATGGCTACTCCACCAGGCGCGGTGGCTGACACCCATAATCCCAACACTTTGGGAGGCCGAGGCAGGTGGATCGCGAGGTCAGGAGTTGGAGAACAGCCTGGCCAATATGGTGAAGCCCTGTCTCTACTAAAAATACAAAAATTAGCCAGGCATGGTGGCGTGCGCCTGTAGTCCCAGCTACTCGGGAGGCTGAGGCAGAAGAATCACTTGAATCTGGGAGGCGAAGGCTGCAGTGGGCCGAGATCATGCCACTGCACTCCAGCCTGGGTGACAGAGAGAGACTCCGTCTCAACAAAAAAAAACAAGAATGGCTACTCCATGGGCAGAGCTGCCTATTTTCAGTAGTCATAGATGAAACCATCATGTAACTGATCAGAAAAAAAACTCTGAAGTAAGGCTGTCCTCCCCATTGATGCTGAATGGAAGGAAACGCAGATTCTGTGTCTCCTGCAGTAACCTGAGGTCAGCATAGAAATTGCTAAGGGGAACAACTTCATTGCCAACACTCTTGACAGGAACTCTCACCACTGGAAGTATTAAGTTACACCATGAACACTTGTTCACCAAGCATTTACTGGGCACTTACGACATGCAATGCAATGTGAGAGCCTACACTGCAGGAATGGCAGCCCAAGACCAGCTCTTGTCTTCAAGTAGATGAATCAAAAGACATGTACACAAATAACTGTAATACCAGATAGAAAGCGCTTCACACAACAGACACAGAGAGCAGCAGACCAAGAGGCCAAACCATACAGAGTATATAAAATGATAAAGCAAAGAAGGATGATCTGAACTGAGCCTTGAAAACCGGATGGAATTTAGCAATGTTGAGGAAAGAGAAAGGCACACCAAGGAGATAAGGGCACATGTGGACTCACGGAGGCCGGAAAAAATAGGGAGTGAAAAGGAGATGGCAGGTATGGGGTCAGCCTGTATAGGGTTGAACAACTAGGTGTGTGGAATTTTTTTTTTTTTTTGAGACAGAGTTTTGCTCTTTTTGCCCAGGCTGGAGTGCAATGGCGCGATCTCGGCTCACTGACCCCCGGATTTAAGTGATTCTCCTGCCTCAGCCTCCTGAGTAGCTGGGATTACAGATGCCCATCACCACATCCAGCTAATTTTTTGTATTTTTATTGGAGACAAGGTTTCACCATGTTGGCCAGGTTGGTCTCGAACTCCTGGCCTCAAGTGATCCGCCCACCTTGGCCTCCCAAAATGCTGGGATTACAAGCGTGAGCCACCGCGCCTGGCCGTGTGTAGACTTTAATTCTAGCTCAGCAACATTCCATATGCTGCTTGTTCCACAGGATTCTCAGTAGGTATTCTGTGGGACACACTGGCTTCCAGACAGACTCAAACAGGTTTCCTGACCGCGGCATTTCTCTGAGCCTTCAAATGCTGTAAGCACTTTGGGAATCTCATTATGAGGCTTTTCCCCAGTTGGTCTGACCAAGGACCACCCCCCACCCACCTCCTATTAAATCCTGGTTCTGAGAGAATACAGAATTTGGAAAAAACTTTTGTGTCAATCAGAGTTCTGCTTCAGAAAGTCTCTTTTATATATCATAGATACAGAAAATACGTTACTATACTGACTAAAGCTGCCAACTGATATCTCCAAATAGGAACTCTGAGGCACTCTACAAAAGTTCTGAATCAGGTGGATTAAGTTACACTCAATAGGGCCTCCAAACTATATTTTACGCTTTCAAGCATGATTTTCTTCAACAATGTGATATTGTTTAACATGTGATATTTGCATGTGCAAAATATATGACAACCTGTGCTCACGTCAGGTAAAGCAGATGACTCTGATACAAGCTGACTTACCTGGTGCTGCCCCAGGGAATGGTTACCCACTGCCAAGTTAAAAAAAGAAAAAGCAGAAATACAATTCTGGAGCAAACCACCCTAGACTGCCCAGGTGAGAAGCAGCTCACCAGTGTGGAGCAGTATCTGCCTGGTTTCTCTGGGAGAGTTCTAGAATTCTGCCAGGTAAAAAAGACAGGAGAAAGCACATCAGTAGAAAGAGTGCTGGATTTGAAGGCAGACAGATCTGGCTTTAGATCCTTACTTTCTCTTAAGCTCATATTCTCAGTGAACTCATTTCTAGGAATCTCTCCTAGACTCATTGCCAATATACATGACTTACAACAGCAAAAGAAGAAAAAACTAGGATTCAACCTAAACACCCCAGAATGGTGAAGTAATAATATGTAGATATAAGGCCACCACTAAAAATCACTTTTCAAAAATGTTTAAATAATATTAACAATTACATTTACAACCCATGTAACACTGAAAGGGATAAAAATATATATATATGTGACTTTAGACCTGATACCAGTGACATGAAATTTACAGAAAAAGAAATGAGAGAAAGGAATGCAAGAAGGTAACAGTCAGGAGCGAACCAAAAAGAGCAGAGCACTGGAAACTGCAATGAAAACAAAGCTGAGAAGTCAATGGCAGGCAACCCGAGACGGCCTGCCTCGGCTCTGGGACACGCTCCCTTGGAGGCTGTGCTGGGAATGCCAAGAAGGGGCAGAACAGAGATAGACTCTTCTATCTGTTTCAGCCGAGATATAGGTCAGTGTGTCATTTCTTCAAAGAGGTGAGTCAGGAGCAGAGGAGACAAGAATTCAAAGGCAGAAGAGACAAGAGCTAAATTAAAGAGGCCCCTCTAGAGAGTCCAGCACTCCCCTAAGACTTCAATCTTCATGCTATTTTTTACCCAGCTATTGACTCAGAAGAATGCACCATTAAGTAGACCATGTCTCCCCCTCTCCCACTGTCCTATAAATTGGTCCTGTGTTTCCCAACCCCAAATGGGGTAGTAACTCATGGAGAACAAAATACCAGTAGCACAGATTTAGAACATGGGTTAAAAACTATTCTGATCAAACCCCCAGCAAGCACCCTGAAGAGGAAGACAGAGGGGGAAGCAAGCAATAGGCTTTCTCTCCCTACAACTTCATTCCATGCTCTAATTCAGAGCAGTATAATTAACCCCGAGTTTCACTGCGAACACTGAACTTTTTCAGCCTGATGAGAATATCATTTAGTATCCTGCAATCGCCAATAATAGCAATATGACACAATGGTGCCTATTGAGACTCTAATCAGGGCACATAGTCATTTACATAGAACATTTTCTGTGACTCTCTGTAATACAACGCCACAAAGACTCAATTGAGACACAAGTCTCCCTTTCCCATAAACCAAAAAAAAAAGAAGAAAGAAAAAAGAAAAGAAAGAAACCACAATTTCCTTTCCAGGAGAGCACAGATGGTCCCCACCCTTCCCGGGGGCTCACCAGGCCCAGGCTCTTCACTAGAAACAGCTTATCCTGACGCTGACGAGAAACTAGACACTTGCACGTTACCGTGTGTATATACATCTGCCCAATCTCTTCTCACGAGAAAAGGAGATCTACGGTGCTTTAGGAAAGCCCTAGGCTTAAAACGGAGCAAGGGACGTGGAGGGGCTCAGCTGGATTAACAGCTTTCAAAGCCAAGCTCTGACTCTGCTGGCCTCCCTGGGGTGGCTCATGTCGCCTCACAGTCAGGCCTGGAGAAATGGGAGCCACTGTCCTGTCATGACACAACTGGGTGCTATGGGCCACACAGTGAGTCTGAAAGGAGGTAACCAGGTGCCATGAGTCACCAGGGAAGGAACATGTGACAGCCTTGCAGGACAGCCACCGTGCTGAGGAAATGGGCTCTTAATATCTTGCAGGGATGAAGATTCTCATTCGTGCATCTGAAATACACGACATAGTGCGCAGCATATAAAGCACAATTACCAGTACGGCCATCGCCATTGTTCTTCAGTAAAGATTGATGGGAAAACCGACAGGCCTTGGAGTATAACGGTGAAGAACCTAGAATCTGGAGCCAGGCTCCCCAGTTCAAATCCTAGCTCTACTGCTTGTTAGTTGGGTGACCTTATTTAACTGTCTGCCTGTTTTCTTGCCTGCAAAATGAGCAAAATAATAGCACCTACCTCCTAGGGCTGCTGTGAGGAGTCATATGTACAAAGTTTTATACAGTATACGCACGTGAGTGCAACAGAGCACCAGGCACTATTCTAATGATTTATTATACAAAGAAAAATAAGATGAATCAATAAAGGACCTGGGGAATAGAGGTATCCTTGAACACAATCAAAGCAACGTTTCCTAGTATCTATATTATGCTTTCACAGCCACTATGTTATTTAATCTTCTAATGGAAACCCAAGAAAAACAGAATCCCATGATGTAAAACTGAGACCTAAATTCTAAGTAAGGCCTGAGAGCCCTCCTTTCTTAAAGGTTTCCTTTAAGATTAAAAAAAAAAAAAAAAAAAAGGCCCTGGTTAAAGGGAAGCACCGAATGAATAACCACTTGTTCTTTTTCTAGCTCAAGTCTTTGCCTATCCAGCCAAGTTCTTCTCAACACAGCACATCCTCCTCACGTGTCATCTCGAGAAGATGGTCAGTGCAAAGGCCAGAGCCAACATTCAGCACCAGAATAGGATGGGCCAAAGGACAGGAAAAGGGAGACTTGGGCCAAGTTTATAGGTTACTCTCCGCCCAAGTGAGAAGGACTCCACTCAGCAACTGTTAACAGTGTCAGCACCCAGAGTTCAGACTCGAAGCTCTTGTAAGTTCCTGTTCCTCACATACCCCAGTTTCCCTTGGAAAGAAGAAGCCTTTCAGGAAGTGAAGCGTCTGCTAAACAGTCAGCTGGTTACTACAGGTCAAATGCTCTGTATCTGCTAATCCAATCCAATCCCAAAAGATCCACAAAGACTTTGGGTAGGTGTCTTCCTTGTTCCCGCCTTGGACTCCGAACAGTTTCTCCTGGTCCTCCTTCACAATCTTCAAATCCCTTGAAGGGCCATCACCTTGGGTACCACCTACCATCACAGCTATCCAGGCCAGATCTCGAGTACAGGCTCACCAATCAGTGATCGACTATCTTCCTCTCCACTGCTCCCTGTCTCATCATTCTGAGGGATTTCCACACCTACACAGTTAATCCATCCCCCCATAGCCAGGTTTGGAGCAGTTCAGTGGCTTGTCCTTGGTCACTCTGCCCAGATACAGATTAGATGCCAACAAGATGAACAGGTACTTGTATCCCAGGAACATCCGCTGGCACCACCTGGCCAATCCCATCCCCTCACATGACAGTGATCTCACCCCGTCCCATGGCTTCCAAAAAGCTGATTTCTCTCAAACTTGCAGTTCCAGCCTTCATATCCTCCCTCAACTCCAGACTCCTGGGTCCTGCAGGCTGCTCAGCATCTCCAAGTAGGTATCTCAAAAGCTCAGACTCCAAAATCCACCCCACCCCACCCCCAGCTCATTCCACTTCCCACCAAGCTGATCCTTGTTATTCCAGAAAGATGCCAGCAAGTCTTCCGGGCCTTTGCACCAGCTGTTTCCTATGGTCCCCACCAGGAGGGGCTTTCCTTGGAAAATAGCACCCATCTCCTCACATGCTGTATTCCCTTGCCCTACGTCACTTCTTTCACAGTCCTAAAGTCTACCTGATGTTAGACGTTTTGTTTTTTTTTTTTTAATAGAGATGGGGTCTCACTATGTTGCCCAAGCCAATCTTGAACTTCTGGGCTCAAGTGATCTCCCCACCTCGGCTTCCCAAAGTGCTAAGGTTACAGGCGTGAGCCACTGCACCCAGCCTGTACTTTTGTTTCTGTATTTGTCTCTCTTCCACCAAATGTAAGATCCATAAAACAGGGAACTTGGTCTGTGTGGGGCATATCCCCAGTGTTTGGAACAAAGTAGGCGTTGAATAAATTGTTCATGCTGAATGAATGAATTAGATTTGGGGTTTTTTGTTGTTTTTTGTTTTGTTTTTTGAGACAGAGTTTTGCTCTTGTCGCCCAGGCTAGAGTGCAATGGGGTGATCGCGGCTCACCGCAACCTCTGCCTCCTGGGTTCCAGTGATTCTCCTGCCTCAGCCTCCCGAGTAGCTGGGATTACAGGCATTCACCACCACGCCCGGGTAATTCTGTATTTTTAGAGGAGATGGGGTTTCTCCATGTTGGTCAGGCTGGTCTTGAACTTCCGACCTCAGGTTATCTGCCCGCCTTGGCCTCCCAAAGTGCTGGGATTATAGGTGTGAGCCACCGCACCCGGCCTACATTTGTTAACTAAATAGAAGCCAAGGTAGCAAAGAGAAAGTCAGCAAACAAAATCACATCTGAGGCCTAACTTGAAAGTTCTTAAGAAGTACTGAAGCCCAGCTGAGAAGTCCTCTGTAGCCGCTCAGCTGTCAGAGTTGGGTCAGGTTTCTCAGCTTCTCTCTTCTCCCTTCCCCCATTGATGTTGTGTTTCACAAGGTTTTGAAACCAATGGTACACTGAAGTCCAGAGCTGAGGGATGAGCATTTCACAAAAAAAGGGAACTAGGCTAGGGGGAAGCATCCCGGCAGGGGGCAGGAAAAGACACACTGAGAACTGAGTCACCCTCTGCCACCAGCCCCATCTGGCAGAACGCAGCAGCAGCAGCAGCAGCAGCAAGGGTCACTCACTGGGCCTGGACAGAGCACTGCGCACTGGGCTGGACACTGCCTGCGGTTACTTCATTTCATCCTCATCAACCCTATGATACAGTCACAGGGACACTGACTTTAATATGGTGCTAAGTTCTACTGTTGACGGGGGTGGGGAAGGTGCCTAAGCAAAATAACCCTTAAAATATACCAATATAAACATTCATTGGCAAAGGACACACCATCCCCCAAGCCCCAACACTGGAACAAGTAAAATAACGGGTTAGTGGCTTGCATTCAGGAGCCACGCTGTATGGAAATTACATGCTTAAGTCACACTCACCATAGCAGGATAAGAATAAGCACACCATGAGAGGCACCAGGAAACCAACAAGAAAGACCAGATGCATGTTGCCAATCCTGCATTCCCTCTGAGCCAAATTTGTACACACAGCAGTAAGGCGCAGAGCCGGGATCCGACCCTGTGTGTTGAGCCAGACTCAGGCTGGACCACACAGGCCTTTCCGTCCAAGTGCTTCATCCCACGATGTGATCCCACCCCATCTTACATGATGCCCATCTTACATGGGTGCTTCCCACGTGCCTGCTGGAAGCACCTCAGCCACACAAAGTATTCATCATCTGCGCTACACTTTGGAGTCCTGTAGGCCCTTCCACAGCACCATGTTGGCTGAGCCTCACTGCAGACCCATAGGGTTGTCATTCTCCATCTTACTGATGTGGAAAGCTCAGAGAGCTAAGAGACTTTACTGAGTCCCAGGAGAGGACAGACCAGAGTTGACCCAGGTCTTCTGACACCAGGGTCTGGGCTCATTCTAAAAGCCAACAGAATTTACCTTCTGCTACTGTGCTAGGTGACCTCTGACTCTGCTTTTCCAAGTTTCCTGAATCCTCATTCTACCATTTATTAAAAAAAAAAAAAAATGAGGCTGGGAATCTATTCATCAAGAATCTAACAGGCAATGGTCACCACGCAGAACAATTAGATGGCGCTTTGGTTAGAGGTGAGCAGAGGAGTAGAAAGGCAGCCAGTTTACAAAGTTCTACAATCTGTTTCAGTACTTTGAAAACACTTCTTGCTGCCCATATCCATAACATCCAGTCTCTTCTTCCTCCTTAGTAAAAGGACGACCCTCGTTCTGAAATTTATACATATTGTATCTGGGACGAAGAGACTACACTTCTCAGCCTCCCTTGCAGCTCAGTGTGTGCATCTGACTAAGTTATGACCAATGAGATAAGCAGAAGTGTTCCATGGAACTTCTCAGGACCACTGCTCGAAGACAGCTGATACAGCAGGAAAGTCCTCCTCTTTTTATTTATTTTATTTATTTTTTTTTTTTTTGAGACAGAGTCTTGCTCTGTTGCCCAGGCTAGAGTGCAGTGGCACAATCTCGGCTCACTGCAACCTCCAGCTCCCAGGTTCAAGCGATCCTCCTGCCTGAGCCCCCCAGTAGCTGGCACACACCACCATGCCCAGCTAAATTTTATATTTTTAGTAGAGACGGGGTTTCGCCATGTTGGCCAGGCTGGTCTCAAACTTCTGATCTCAGGTGATCCACTGCACCCAGCTGAAAGGCTTCCTCTTGACCTGTGCCTTTCCTATTTCTGCCAACACATGGCTCAGACAAGGGGGCTGGAGCCCCAGCAGCCATTATGGACTGCGAGGTGACCTAGATCCTGAAAGCCACGTGTAAGCAGGTAGAAGATGACAGCCTGGGGCCTCTAAGAGCCCTAAACTGCTACCTCTAACTGATTTTTATGTGAGAGAGAAATAAAACTTTACATCACTTAAGCCTCTGTTAACTGACTATAAATCTGATTTGTTGCTGTTGTTATATGCAGCTAAAGTTAATCCTAAGTAACATAAGCCCAAAGCAAAAACAAAATACCAACATGACCCTGCCCCCATTTCTTAATCCCAACCAACTCTATAAAAAACAAAACATCTGTCCAGATAAAAATCCAACATTCCTACAAATTAATCTGTTTTACATTTGAATGTCTAAAATTTCTTATACCATCTCTATCACTGGCTCCAGAGAACGTACAATCAAGATACTATGCCTTTTTCTAATTAAGATAAAAATTTCCTCCTGTCTTACAGGAGGCACTCATCAGGGGCCTTTGTGAGTCCCGGGGTGGGAGGGTGTAGAAAGCAAGCTAAAGTTCCTACATGGAAGGGAGTGTGGGCCAAGTAGAGCTTCAAGTAGAAAACAGTACTGCTCATCTCTACTATTTTCCTTCTTTCTCTTATGCAGCTAAAGATATGTTTATCAAATACAAGCCGTGCCAACCCACTACAGCCTTCAGGTGGGAAAGGGATTCAGTCTATCCTCCTCAAAAAAAACCCATAAATCTAACCTCAGTGCTTTTACTATAATTACAAAAGACCGCTAAAGAAATCCTGGATATACAAAAAAGAAGAAAAAAGCTCTATGAGCACCTCTTATATATGCATAGGATTTGGAGAATTTCATACCAACCCACTTAATCCACATTAAAGAAAAAGTAACAATAATATAAGTTAAGTTTTATTACTGTCCTGTAACATATAAGAGATGTGGGTTTGGAGAGGTTAAAGGATTTGTTGTAGATCACATGACTAGTGAGACATTCTTCCTGTTCAAGGAATTGGGAGGGGAAGAGAGAAAAGGGAACAAGTAATTTTCCCTGTTTTCCTTCTGCCTTTCTGTATAACATAAATTTTATGCAACATGTACATGCATTACTTTGATAATTTCATTTTATCCCTCTAACAAAATAATAAAGTTATTTTTCATGGCTCTGAAAAGGGAAAAGTAATTGAACCAACGTGCGGTGACATCAAAAGGGCTAAGCAACAAATACAGGTATGAGAGGCTCACCTGAGCCAAGAAGATGAGCCCACATCCTCCAGGCATGGGTATCAATGCCAAATGAGGCTGTGCAGGCAGGACCACGTCCACTGCACTCCTGGCAGCATCTGCAGCCCTCAGCAGAGGGCCTGCACCCCACAGAGCAGGCCCAGGGCCAATGCTGTGCTCAAAACCACCGCACCACACAGGGACAACCTGTGTCACACAGCACATACTACCAGAAAACGGTCTGAAACCACACAGTGACAATTTACTTTAGATTCACTTCCAAACCACCTTTCATTTTCAGGGGTCCTAACTTGTAGCTTTAACCTCCTTCTCCACTATGGATCTAAACTTCTGCAAACTGGTGGGCTACAGGCTGAATCAGGCTTGCAGATGTGTTTGGTTCACCCACACAAGGTTGGTTGGTTGGTTGGTTGGTTGGTTGGTTGGTTGGTTGGTTGGCTGGTTGGTTGGTTGGTTGGTTGGTTTGCTTTTGAGATGGAGTTTCACTTCTGTTGCCCAGGCTGGAGTGCAGTGGCACAATCTCTGCTCACTGCAACCTCTGCCTCCCGGGTTCAAGCAATTCTCCTGCCCCAGCCTTGTAAGTAGCAGGGATTATGGGTGGCCGCCACCAGGCCTGGCTAATTTTTGTATTTTTAGTAGAGACGAGGTTTCACCACATTGGCCAGGCTGGTCTCAAACTCCTGACCTCAGGTAAGCCACCCACCTCAGCCTCCCAAAGTGCTGGGATTACAGGCGTGAGCCACTGCGCCCGGCCCACACAAGGTTTTAAAACAAATCTAAGCGTACTTTAGCAGTGACGAGATTTCCCATGAAATGCCAAGATTTCCAGATAAACTGCATGATGGGCTACATTGGGTCCACATTCTCAGGCTGGCCATGAGGACAGAGGACAGTGTGGATTAGGGGGGCAGGTAGTGCTCTCCAAGCCATGCCACTCTTCAGCCCTATGTCCCCACTGTCAGAGAAACATCTTTCAATGTCCATGCCTCTGTGAAAAGCACAAAGTAGAACAATAAACCAAGAGGACCTTATGTTTCAAGAAATACAAAAATTAGCTGGGTGCGGTGGCGGGCACCTGTAATCCCAGCTACTCGGGAGGCAGAGGTTGCGGTGAGCCAAGATTGCACCATTGCACTCCAGCCTGGGCAACAAGAGCGAAACTTCGTCTCAAAAAAAGAAAAAAAAGAAGAAAAAAGTCCTAGCATTCAAGTCAAGCCCCAGTGAGGCTCATGGCCAGAGCAGGAAGACAGCAGGATACTGCCTTCCCAAGTCAGAGATAGGGTTTTAGGTATTGCCTTGGGCTGAAAGAGAGCTGGATTCAGTTTTACCTGCTCCCTTCACACTCTCTGTTCAAGCCAACTGCCCCTTTCCCAGGCTTATCAAAGACCTTAAGCACCTTCCTCATGAGAATCAGTTTTCCATACTCTACCATCAAGTGTCTAAGTCACTAAACCTCTGTTGACTGTTGCCCTGAGCCAAATGCTATGAGGATATAGCAGTGAGTAAGACTCGAAACTTCCACAATGACCTTATCATCTACCAAGGAAGACAGACCTTTCTCAACAGCTATGTCATAAGGACTGTGGTGAAGATGCAGGGTGAGTGCTGCAGAAGCTGAAAGAAAGATGTGATTTATTCCAAATTTACAGAGTCGGGAGGGTAGCCGACTTCGGGGAGAATATGCCTTTTGTCCGGAGCCTTTTGACGGACGAGTGGGGAGTGGGATTTCCATAACTGGGGGGACAAGCATTCCAGGAAGAGGAGCAGCATGAGCAAATCAGGGAGGGAAGAAAGTGCAGCATGTCTTGGGAACACCCGGCTGTCTGAGGCAGATGCAGCCTAGGGGGTCTGGAGGGATTCAGGGCGAGGGAACACGGGACTGCTAAGCTGAGGCCACACACAGGAGCCGAGGCCACACATAGGAGCCGAGGTGCCATTTAGAGCACCTAAAGGGCACTTGTAAGGAAGGCACGGAAGACCGTGAATGCCAGACAGGGAAATTTGGACTTTTGCTATAGGGAGCAGTGGAGAGTCCTTGGAGGTGCAAGAAGGGAAGGAGACAAGGAACAGAAGGCTTTCTGGTGGGCAAAGAACTTGACCTTCACCTGCCTAATACTAACTTTTGGCACCTGCTCTGCCTGCTCTGCATGTCATGTTCATTTCTGTGGCAATTCCAGTATCTGACCATCTGGACGGTGACTAACACCCACCTATTCTGACCCTATGGCAGGCGTTATATCCCCTGGTGGCCTCCGGCATTCACCAGCCCTGCCTACTGCTCAGAGGCCAGCGGGCATGATACTATAGTTGAATTGGTTGCCAACTTTTAAAAATTAGGGGACATCACTTTAAAACCCTGGGTTTTCTGGGGCTGTACTTTCACATCTCAAGAAGCTAACTGGCAGCTGCCCCCTTTGGGGGGAACATGTAACCTACAGTTTCCGGGGGGGCACCTCTTTTTAATGTCTAGGACTGAGAATAAACAGCAACTGCCCATTTATCATTTCACCAGGCTGCCCGAAAGGCCTCTGAGTTTGCAAGCCACAGCCACATTTAGCTTAGATGTATGGCCCCACTAAATTCCCTCCAGGCCCAGGTGCTAACCCCTCTCCCAGATCCCATAGCCTGCCCACAAGATCCAGCACCCCGCTTATTCCCATACACTCTCAGGCCTGCCAGATGGTACTGCTGAAAGAAATCAGAAGGCCCCTTAGGGGATTAGGCAGCAAGCCTAGAAGAAATCTAATATACCTTTACTTTCTCTTCTATCACCCGAGTGTTCTGTAAACTCGACTCTTCCTGATTCCCTAACTCTTCCTACTGTGTGGCAGGCCTTCTAAGCAGAGCTCAAGAAATGCAGCTGAATGAGACAGGATCCCTGCCTTTGCCAGGCCTGGGGAGCTGGAAAAACTCCAGGTAGCCCTGACGCAGATGCCACTCAGAATGAATGAAATGACAACACAGCTCATGCGTGAAACTCAGCAATCCACATACATTCTACAACCAAATGTTCAACACTCTCCAGCTAGTCAATGAGGCAGCAGGCACAGAGTTTCCAATCAGGGCTGATGTACAGTGCCTGACATTCATTCCCATTAGCAACGGCTGCTTGGGACAGATGCAAGGAAAGACAGAAAGAGAGAAAGAGAGAGAGAGAGAGAGAGAGAGAGAAAGAGAGAGAAGAAGGAGGAGGAGGAGCAGGAGGAGGGGAGGAGGAGGAGGAATAGGAGAGCGGAAGGGAGAAGAGAAGAGAGGAGAGGAGAGGAGAGGAGAGGAAATGTAAGTGTGGTGCCTATCTTCAATGAGCAAACAGTCTATTTGGGGAGCAGAACATGGAACCTTAGAGATTAATGAAGCTGCTAACTGTAAGTGTGGGAGGAATGTGAATATAGGTGGGGGTCCGAGTGGGGGGCCTGCTGGATAAGGGGTGCTAACACTAGGTTTTCCTTTTTATATATATATTTTTATCTTTTCACTTCCATCTCCTTTTCCTGGTAAGTGTGGGGTTTTCCAAGAGGATTTTTGGATGGTGAGGTAGCCTAGGACGGCACACATAATCAAAATTCTGGTTTTGACCAAAAAAGTTGTGGATCTAATAAAAACTGGCATTGAAGAACTGATAGGAGACATTAAATTTCACTTTATTTATTTATTTATTTATTTTTGAGTCCAAGTCTCGCTCTGTTGCCTAAGCTGGAATGCAATGGCGTGATTTCGGCTCACTGCAACCTTTGCCTTCCAGGTTCAAGCAATTCTGCTACCTCAGCCTCCCGAGTAGCTGGGACTACAGGCATGCACCACCACACCCAGCTAATTTTTCTATTTTTAGTAGAGATGGGGTTTCACCATATTGACCAGGGTGGTCTCGAACTCCTGACCTCATGATTGGCCTGCCTTGGCCTCCCAAAGTGCTGGGATGACAGGCGTGAGCCACCGCGCCCGGCCGGTAAATCCCCACTTTAATAAGAATGAAGTTCTAAAACCCAAGGAAAACTCTGACTCAGAAAGCCAAAGATTCAGCCTGAGAATGGTTTTTCTACCTGGCAAGGCAGCTCTTCATCTCTAAGTGATCATACAAATGAATGAAGGGGCGTGCATGTCAGGGAAACTCATCGTGACTATTAGAATGGAAAGGAAAACAAGACAAGAGGAGGAAGTGGAAGCAAGAACATGAACCACCGGCAGGCACCCTCGGGTTTAAGTTCTGGCAAACCTAACAGCTGTTTTGTTCAGGCTGCAGAGACTTCCAGCAAATTGAATTTCTACATCCTTAAGACACTCATTTTTCTCCTTGTTTCCTTCCTCTTAGTCTCTCCTCTACACTCTGGTCACCTAATCCAAATGAGGATCTTGACACTTTATAACACGAAGCCATTTGTACCTTCCTAATAAGTAAATCAGCCCACACCATTTGGACAAAATTGTAACAGCTTTTACCCACCGCCCTATCCCACCCTATATTGAGTCCCATCCCACACCGCGTGACTTGAGTCTTCAAACCCTTCTTCCCCGGCCCCCTGTACATCCACCAGGCCTATCCCCACCAGCTTCCCCTCAGCTCACATACTTCCTCCTGCATCTTCCCAGAAACAGTCCTTGGGTCATCTTAGTCAGCCACTTCCACACTTCTTTGTTTATCAGACACACACATACCAGCAAGAGAACCCTTTCTTCCCACAAACCAAAATCTATAAATGAAATGAACCCACACTGCTCTGGCTGAAGCAAGGATGGAGATCCAGGAGCCTCTTTGACTTGGTCTTGGCACTACCCCCACATCCACCCCTTACCACAGTCTAAGAAAAGCACTGTGCAAGTCAAACTTCTTCATTTTACAGGTGTGAAGTCAGTACCCCAGGGGAAAGGGCCGGGCCCAAGGACACACAGTGTTAGAAACAGGCCAGAAGCCAGGTTTCCAGACTCACCAGACCAGTGCTGTTCTCATGGCCCCACGCTGTATCTTCATCATCCTAATTTTTTTTTTTTTTTTTTGAGACGGAGTTTCGCTCTTGTTACCCACGCTAGAACGCAACGGCGCAACCTCGGCTCACCGCAACCTCTGCCTCCCAGGTTCAAGCCATTCTCCTGCCTCAGCCTCCCGAGTAACTGGGACTACAGGCATGCGTCACCAAGCCCGGCTAATTTTGTATTTTTAGCAGAGACAGCGTTTCTCCACATTGGCCAGGCTGGTCTCAAACTCCTGACCTCAGGTGATCTGCCCGCCTCGGCCTCCCAAAGTGCTAGAATTACAGGCATGAGCCACTGTGCCTGGCCCTCATCATCTTATATACAACCAACACTTATGTAAAACTTACCAAGGGCCTGGCACCCCTCTTCGTAGACTAACATATTTAATTCCCACAATAATGTTATGACACAGGTTCTATTATTCTCTCCATTTTACAGAGTAAGAAATTGAGGCACAGAGATTAAGTAACTTGACCAAGGTCACCCAGGTGGTAAGCAGCAGAGCAGGAGTTTGAACTTAGGCAGCCCAGCTCCACGCCCATGTTTCTTAAAGAGTTTGCCAGAAGGAATCACTTGCTGCCTTTGGTCAGGAATGGGAATACTATGTTACTAACCGTCTGACAAGTGAAATAATGAAATATATCATCCAGAGTTTCCCTTAAAATGCAAAGCAAAGTCCAATAAAAATGAAAAAAACAAAAAACAAAAAACAAAAAAACCCACAGACAATTGCACTGAAGATGACAATGAAAGGCTCAATGCACTAGACCCATATTAAAGCATCTTTGTCAGCTTTCTTTCTCAGGCGCTGCATGCTTGCGGGAGGAGGGGCAGGGTGCAGTGCTCCTTAATCTACACAATGGCTGAGGGGCAGGGTGCAGTGCTGGTTAATCTACACAATGGCTGAAATTTTACAACCCATTCTCAATGTATCTGTCCTTTGGACACACCCATTTCTGGCTTCCTTTCCAACCCTGATGCCCCAAACCCTGGGGCTTCCATAACATCCATTAGAAATGGCCTGCGTATAAACCTTAACCTCTTTTATTTATTTATTTATTTATTTATTTTGAGATGGAGTCTTTCTCTTGCCTCCCAGGCTGGAATGCAATGGCATCTCGGCTCACTGCAACTTCCGCCTCCCGGGTTCAAGTGATTCTCCTGCCTCAGTGCCCCCCAACCCCAGTAGCTGGGATTACAGGCAAATGCCGCCATGCCCGGCTAATTTTTATATTTTTAGCAGAGATGGGGTTTCACCATGTTGGCCAGGCTGGTCTCAAACTCCTGACCTCAGGTGATCCACCCGCCTCCACCTCCCAAAGTGCTGAGATTACAGGTGTTAGCCACCCCGCCCAGCAGCTTAACCAACCTTTTGTTAAAGGTTCTGGGCTGGGCTGTGGCCAGTCTACTCTCCTACCACAGAAGAGTAAAATGCCCTGCGTTCTCTTAAAAAAAAAAAAAAAAAAGAAAGAAAGAAAAATAAAAATAAATCACTGGTAGCCAGCCTGCTCTTTTGGGGATCTTTCTCTGTCTCTATTTGGGAATCTCTTTCTTCACCCAATTCTGGCACATGCCCCTCAAAATAAAGTCAGATACTCTGAGGTGGACTGTCCAAATCCCTTGCTGTTTTTTGGTTTCATTCACTTGCCCACGGGTTGTTCTTAGTGCATTTGCCCATCCAAACCTGGGAGGGGCAGGAGGATGAGTAGGGACGTCCAGCATTGGGACCCAACTCAGTCGGTGATACTTCCAGAAGCTCCATGCTGGAAGCTGGCAACTGTGGAATCAACAGGCAGATTGGCTTCAGAGGGTTTTGAGACCAGTACCTGCTCAGCTGCTGCCCCACCTAGGGTAACTGAGCCATGACCGGCTGCAGTCTGAGCCTTCACTCTGCCCCCGAACTGCACCGCGCTCATTTATGAGATCTCCAAATGTGAGTTTAACGGAGGCAGATGTACTCCAAATGTGAGTTTAACGGAGGCAGATGTACAACGGTTCTCACAAGCCCAGGGAACTCTAAACTTCTAGAAGGAAACGGGAAAAAACCAGAAAAGATGACGGGGCAATCAAAAGACACTCCCATAACAGCAAGGAACAAAGAGCATTCATGCCCCCTACGCCAACACCCTCCACCACCACCACTAAAAATTACCGTATTTCATAACACCAGCTGAGATAACTGCCTCAAATCTGTCCACTTCCACATTTGCATACTGGGTTCCAACATTTGCCTACCACTGAACAGTCACCAAGCAAGACACAAGGTGGAGACGTCCCCACAAAGCAATATTTATTGTCTTTGGATCACCGCTAGCTAAAACCTCCTGAAGTTTCACCAAACTCAGCTCTGTAAAACAAAAGAAAAAGAACACCACTATAAATTACAGCCTCGCCAGGATCTCAGGACATGCCTATACTTTGTATTTTATAAGTTCCGTATAAATATTGGAACAGCACAGAAACGGGAATCTCAGAAATAACGCCATTTTGAAGGCCACACGACAAAACCCAACTATTCATTTCACTCTATGCTACTTCTTATCTCAAATACACAGTTCCTTTTTCCTTTAACGAAAATATCGCTCTTTTAAACAATATGAGATGCAAAGCAAATATAACAGGGTATGAACACAAATCTTTCCTGCCAAATTTATGGTTCCTCGCTTGTCCCCAGTTGCACCCAGAACCACTACCCCGGCCTATCGCTGTGTACACAACGCGGGCTAGGAATTCTAAAGAACTGCCTTAATCTCTCAGCTGTGTGCAGTGCGATAGGGTACGCTTGGATGCCAGTTTTTAAAAAGCAAATCAACTTTCCTCAAATTATTAAGATAAATAATTAGAAGGGGAAAGCTGCCGGTATTCAGTACAATAGGGGGAAAACCAAAAAACTGAATGTTCCTGAGTCTCACGCAGGGTGATACCTTGGAACAGTGAATACAGTACCCTAGCAAAAAGTCCATCACATTTTTTCACCCCTTAACCTGGGTCACTATATTGTACTTTCTAGATGTGAGCAAATGAGTTTGCTGAACAGGCAACACAGGGACGAGGGCCCCTTCCTGGAGGTTTCTCAGCGCGCTCTAACACAATTAACTCCTCTCGGGCTCAGAGAAAGGAGGCGGGGTTTGGGGGAAGGTGGGGTGGAGGGCAGATTCTAGGGAAGTCAGAGGCCTGGGGAGGCTGCAGCGGTGGGGCCAGGTGGAAGGGAGGGAACCAGAAGGGCAAGATGCTTCCTCATCACTGAAAATCCTCCTCTGTTGTTATAAAGGCCAAGTGCCCACCCAGCCCCTGCCACATCCACGTTCCTAAACAGAGAGAGGGCCTTCCACAGGCAAGAAAAGGGGACAGAGACTGGGAGGCTGCAACTTAAACTCCCGGCAGCCTAGAAGGGCAGGACCCACGGGCTCACTCCACTTACCCCAGCCTTTCCACAGGCCCTCCTGAGAGGGGTTCTCCACCCCGCAAGACACACACACACACACACACACGTGTACATGCACACATACACAAGAAGAAAGCGTGGAGAGAGGGTAACCCGACTCCCCTGCCCCCCTCCCCACCAGCCTGCAGAGGCGAGGGGTAGCGGGGAAGGAGGGCCACTGCTCTATCCTCCCAGGTATCTAACCCTCCCTGGGCAGCTGTCAGCTTCCATTTGCATGAATGAAGACTGTGGTCAATTGGTACCTGGGCGAGAACAAAGCAGGAAATAAAAGGGGCTGTCACTTACTCAAATCCAAAGCTCATCAAGTCTAACTAAAGGGAGTGCCACATTCTGTGCCCCCAGTTCAGAGAGAGGGATTTGCTGGCCGGGCCCCGACGCCCCTCCCCCTCGCTGACACTGACAAAGGATCTGGTTCTTACTGAACCTGCTTCTCCTGTGACTGTTTCTAGTCTCCAAAGGGACTGTATTTATATTTTTAATTATCTGCTTTTTACAGCAATTTTTTTAAGTATTATGATGACTTGCATTTGGTAAGAAAAAAAAGAACTAAACAAACAATGAAAAGCCTCCCCCCAAACCTCGGTCTCCTGGAATCCCAGTCTCTGAGCCATTCCAGGGGCTTCACTGTGGCCCGGGGCTTCACACCACTCACAGCCGTCCACTGCCCCCAGCCCCCAACTTCAGCAGAGCTGGCAAGCGCTCGCCTGCATTCAGCAGCATCCCGGGTGTAGAGCTTGTGCTTGGCACTGTGCTAAGGCTTTGCAAAATGGACTTTCCACAAATTGGTTGAAAGAAAAAAAAAAGGCCATGTTGAACAGTTTCCAGAATATAAAGGGTTACAAAACTCTTTGCATACACCCAGAATTAAAAAAAAAAAAAAACAGGAAGGAAATATACTAAAACATTAAATGATAAAGCTACTTAGAAGGATTATGGATGACTTTTAGTTTCAATTTTACACTTTTCCTCTATTTTCCAAGTTTCACATAAATAAGCATAAAGTATTTTTATCATCAGAAATGAATCCATTCACGCATGCATACACATTCGTCTCCCCACTCAGCCTGGCAGGGCCATCATTTTTCGTGCATTTTGTTTTTGCAGGAACTGATTTACATTTTTAAGTGCTTTACAGCTGATAAAGTGCTTTGAAAACAGAAAAACTAACCAGGAGTCAATGATGCTCCTGAGACTAATCCTGGTGTCACTGCCCAAAGCTCTCTGAGAAACGGTGACACACTAAACTGTCCCTCACCCTTCTCTCTGGTCTGTCACCCACCAGGCTTTCTGCAGCCAGCGGGCCCTTGCCCTCTGCAAGGTGCTTTCCCTATCCTACACAGAGCACTTCCACTAACACGGTGCACGCAGGTAGGAGAGCAGAGAGCATTCCCCTCACAGAAGAGGACGCTGAGGTCAGGCGTGTGGCTTGTTCAGTGTGGCTAGCACTCAGATGCTACTACTCTCAGGTGGGACATAAGCCAGTGCTACCTAGCAGGGGTGAGGTCACCATTCCAACTAATTTACATCTACGCTGCATTTTGTGGAATGCCATGTCACTCTTACAACACAGACATTTTTATAGCAATGTGTAAGTATCTAGGCATCTCTTATTTTCTTTAATCCCACAAGGCACATTATTGTATCATCATCTTATAGGTGAGAAACCAAACCTCACAGACAAACTCAGCGTCACAGGCTTCTTATCCGGCCAAGCCCCAGCTTCTATTGCTTCTCCAGGGCCAACCCCTACCCACACCCAACTTCCTGCCCCCAGATGGCTCCTACCTGCCAGAATGATGTGCACAGATGTCCTCAACCAAACCAAAAAGGTCCTAGGCTTCTGCTATTTCCAACCTGATAGCAGTGATACCACAGTAGGGTCACTTGCTTGGGATCAAATTTGGGCTCTACTATCTAACATCTCTGCAACCTTAAGCAAATTACACAAACCTTTTTGAAGCCCCTGTTTCCACCTATAAAAATGGGAAAATACAGCCGGGTGAGGTGGCTCACGCCTGTGATCCTAGCACTTTGGGGAACTGAGGTGGGAGGATTGCTTGAGCCCAGCAGCTCAAGACCTGGGCCACAACATGAGACCCTGTCTCTACAAAGAATTTAAAAATAAAAATAAATGGGAAAATAATAGATGGTCCCTGCTCACCTGCTTGTTTTCTGCATTCATTAAGACAATATATGTAACGTTTACCATGGTGACTATTATAGAAAGCAGTGTTCCTTAAATGTTCACCACTATTATTACTATTAATACCATCACCGCCATCATTAGCACAATGCAGACAGAACCCAGCACACAGGCACATGTGGTTAACACCAGACAAAAGGCTTCCATGTTCATCGTCTCATTCAGTTTCTCATGACAATCCTGTGAGGCTGGCAGGGCAGAAATTAGGGCCCACAGTTTAAAGACGAGGCAGCTGAGGCTCAGAAAAGTGACTTCCCCATATGCACATAGTAGTGGCCAGGACTCAAGTCCACGGCATCCACCTCCCAAATTCTAGGCTCTTCCTGCTTCCCATGCCACCTTCTCTCCCACAGAAGGTACCGTGGGTTCACATTGGAACTGTCTGGCCTGAGAAACGCCAGTGAGACAGAGTGTTTCGTTGGGTTGCAGGCTCAGCCATCACCTGGTGGGCAGAGTCATTTCACCTCTGTAGGTCTCCGTTTCTTCATCAATACCACCTGCTCATCCTCTCCCTCTCTACCCAGGGCTACTATGAGGATAACGAGTAGGAAGTAGCTGTGAAGAACATA
Source organism: Papio anubis (assembly GCF_008728515.1). Taxonomy (NCBI): domain Eukaryota; kingdom Metazoa; phylum Chordata; class Mammalia; order Primates; family Cercopithecidae; genus Papio; species Papio anubis. The sequence goes on from NC_044987.1 coordinate 101,498,983, forward strand.
ACAATGTCCATCTGATCTCACCCCTGCTTGAAACCTGATGGCCCACAAGTAAGAAGCAGAGGCCTGGGTTCTCTCCTGGGCGAGGCTGAGCAGCCCTCACCAAGAAGGAATCCACAGTCCAGAACCTTGCTTGAGCCACAAGTGACACTCAGGTCAATCCAAACCACTCAACACCGCCAATCCAGCCAGCCCAGGTTCCACTGGAACCCATAACACAATGGCTGCAAAAGCCAAACAGACCTGGCTCCCACTGCAAAGGAACCTTGCAGTGGATCCTAATCCAGAAAGACACTGAGCATGTTGGAAAGACGGTGGGGCCAGGAGAGCTGGGATTGGAGCCCGACTTCCCCACAGAGTAGCTGGGGGATCTTATGCAAGTCATCTCACCTTTTTTTTTTTTTTTTTTTTTTGAGAAAGAGTCTCACTCCGTTGCCCAGGCTGGAGTGCAGTGGCATGATCTCGGCTCACTGCAACCTCCAACCTCCACCAGGTTCAAGTGATTCTCCTGCCTCGGCCTCCCGAGTAGCTGGGATTACAGGTGCCCGCTACCATGCTCGGCTAATTTCACCATGCTGGCCACGCTGCTCTCAAACTCCTAACCTCAAGTGATCCACCTGCCTCGGCCTCCCAAAATGCTGGAATTACAGGCATAAGCCACCATGCCTGGCCCTCACCATTATTTTTAAAAATTAGTTATACCCAGCTCCACCCCACCAAGTATATGTGGTGGTTTAGAATAACACAAATAACACAAAAGAGTAAAACAAACCGTCAAGAGAACCAGGCAAGGCAAAAATGAGTATAGGGAAAATAATAAAGCAGGATGGGGGGTGGGGGGCTGGGGTAAGATCGGCACACAGAAATGCGTGCCATATGGTCCCTTCCTGCGGAAGTGTCAAGATGGGCCACAAATGTAGCTCTCAGGTGCTTAGTAACCAAAGCCAAAGGAAAACATGATGAGCCACATGCTTCTCGGTGCCCATAACACAGAAACAAACCAGTTGTTCCAGAGAAATACATCTTTCCCGGCCTGATTCAGAGCCTCAGAGAAACTTCCCCATCAGGCCTTCATAAAGGGACACAGTGATACAGCAGCGAAGGTCTGCAGTATCCCCACCGCAGACTCCAATTTCTCTTGCAGAGATTCCTTATTTCACCACCTCCCTTGCAATTTGATGACCTAATCCAAAAAGGACAATTCAGCCACCAAAGTGGCCAAGTTTCTTTACCCCTAGAGCTCAGTTACTTAATCTTTAAAATGGTCCATCTGGCCTGGGACAGTGGCTCACGCCTGTAATCCCACCACTTTGGGAGGCCAAGGCGGGCAGATCACCTGAGGTCAGGAGCTCGAGACCAGCCTGGCCAACATGGTGAAACACCGTCTCTACTAAAAATACAAAAAAATTAGCCGGGCATGGTGGCGCGTGCCTATAATCCCAGCTACTTGACAGGCTGAGGTAGGAGAATCGCTTGAACCTGATGGAGGCTGCAGGTTGCAGTGAGCCAAGATTGCGCCACTGCGCTCCAGCCTGGGTGACAAGAGTGAAACACTGTCATAAAATAAAATAGAATAAAATAAAATAAAATAGTCCATCTACCTCACCAGGCTATTGTGAGGGTTAAAGAAGATAACGTGAGATAACTCACATGCCTAATATATAGTAGGTGCTCCATAAAAATGAGTTCATCACTTCTGCTAGAACAGAAGTTATTGAAAGCGGGGATCTTGGTTGGAGGTGGTCACTGCTGTATCCCATGCACCTAGAGCAGTCACTAGCACATAACAGATGCTCAATAAAAACTTTTTGAATACATGAATTTTCTTTTTTTTTTTTTTTTTTGAGACGGAGTCTCGCTCTGTTGCCCAGGCTGGAGTGCAGTGGCCGGATCTCAGCTCACTGCAAGCTCCGCCTCCCGGGTTTACATCATTCTCCTGCCTCAGCCTCCCGAGTAGCTGGGACTACAGGCGCCCGCCCCCTCGCCCGGCTAGTTTTTTGTATTTTCTTTTTAGTAGAGACGGGGTTTCACCGCGTTAGCCAGGATGGTCTGGATCTCCTGACCTCATGATCCGCCCGTCTCGGCCTCCCGAAGTGCTGGGATTACAGGCTTGAGCCACCGCGCCCAGCCCTGAATACATGAATTTTCTACAGCAGGTTCCTAAAAACATTAGTCTCATGAGATGCTTCTAAAAAGAGACAGCTGTAGAGTAAAACAAAAATCGAGGGAAAACAAGGGTTTTATATCCCATTCCCTCTGAAAGAGTCACCAACATATTTAAGTTTCTTCTAAGTCCTGCAGGAAAGACAGCAATTTGATTTTGTTCAGACCAGAGTTCTCCGAACTTACTTAACCACAATACCTCCCCTTTTTCTCACACAGAAGGAAGGACAGACCCACATTCATTCTCATGATCCCAGGGGACTCTAAATGATCCTAAGAAGGAAAGGGGCCACTACCCCATAGAGAGATAGTCCCAAAACAGCAAAGGAACAAAGAGCATCCACACTCTTCACGTCAATCCCCTCCATCACCACCACCTACTAACTCTGGAACACATCATGTTTCTAAAAATCAAACAGATCCTTCAGACCTAAACAGCTGGCTTCGCCCGAACAGATGGACACTCTGGTTGCCCCTGCACATTCCAGAACCCACCTGCTCTGTCCAACTTCAGCAAAGCCAACTCCCAGCCTCCTAGTTCAGAGCCATGTGAAGACCCAAGTAAAGGCCAGATCCCAGAGGCTGGGGCCAGTGGAAGGTCCTCATCACCACTGGGAGGGCAGCACTTTCTTTGAAGTGGGTAGGGGAGGAGGGATCTGGGTGCATGTCCCCGAGTCCCCGGGTGGCCGCCCACATGGCGCATCACGTGGTTCTGCTTGGCTCACTAAGCCAAGAGGCTCCTGGCAACAGCTCCCTCGTTGTGCTCACTGCTTACTTACCCACGCAGCCGTGAGCTGCCCCACTGCCCTGCCTCTGCAGGTTGATGCCACCACCCCAACTCCCAGAGAGCCAGCAAGCAGGCAGGCGGTCAGGCCACCCAAATGACAAGCACCCACTCCCCCACGAGAAGCAAGGTTCTCCTGAGCATGCCACAGAGCTTCCCTAGGCAGAAAATGTTTAACGAGTGTTTACTGAGCACTTCCAGGAGGCCGGGCCTCATCTCCCCCACTGGCCCTCAGATCCCGAGGCCCGTTCAGTCATCTGAGTCTACCTAGTACCGGCACTGGCTCCTGCAGGGAACAGGTTCTGACAGACCACTGGCCTTGACCTCTGACCCCTGTATGCTGCTGCACTCCAAGCCTGTGGTCCATGCCTGGTATGGCATCTACACAGCCACCAGATTCATGATCTTCCTAGTTCTAAATGTCCATTCCATGTGTTTGAAAGAAAATAAGGGGCCTGGGGGCGAACATGAGCCCAAATGGAATTTAACATCACCTGTCTGTCACCCTCACGTTACCCTCAGTCCCGTGGGGCTTGGCAACTTGAATGCAACTTTTTTTTTTTTTTTTTTTTGAGACCGAGTCTCACTCTGTTACCCAGGCTGGAGTGCAGCGGCGCGATTTCGGCCCACTGCAACCTCCGCCACCCAGTTCAAGAAATTCTCCTGTCTCCACCTCCCGAGTAGCTGAAATTACAGGCACACACCACCACACCAGGCTAATTTTTGTATTTTTAGTACAGATGGGGTTTCACGATGTTGGCCGGGCTGGCCTCAAACTCCTGACTTCAAGTGATCCACCTGCCTCAGCCTCCCAAAGTGCTGGGATTACTGGCATGAGTCACCATGCCCAAATTTGAACTCTATACTTTTTAAATGGGTGAATTTTACTGTATGTGAATTATATCTCAGTAAAGCTGGTATTTTTTAAATTACCATCAAAAATATGCAACATTTTAATGCCTGAGCTAAGTGCCAGGATATGAAGATGGATGAGAGCTCTGAAACCTCTCACAAGGGGCTCATCCTGGAGGGCTCTTCTCCCAAGGCCCCTCCAGGAACACCTTTCCCTTCCCAGCTCCACCAGTCCCGCCAGGGTTGCTCTTGCCTCCTGGAACATCGTTCCTCAAAGGTTACACTTGTTGTGTAAAAGACAGAGTAGGTGCCCCTCTCCTCCCTGACTAGATCATGAGTTCCTGGACTCTGGGGACACTGCTCTCCACATTTCCTCCCCTGGTGCTTAACATGGGGCTTGGCACAGAGCAGGTGCTCAGGGAAATCCTGCTGAATGAACAGGCATGGCTGATAGCACTTTGGATGGCTAGAATATGGTATAAGACCTTCTGACAAGGCCTCCCAAATGCCAACCTTGAAAACACGACCTTGGGGCTGTGGCTCAACTCAATGAGCACCACTTAGAGGGAGGGTGTGGGTCAAAATGAGCTGATCTGCAAGGCTGCCACGAGCCAAGCACTCACAAAAAAAAAAGTGAGGGCCGGGCGCGGTGGCTCAAGCCTGTAATCCCAGCACTTTGGGAGGCCGAGACGGGCGGATCACAAGGTCAGGAGATCGAGACCATCCTGGCTGACACGGTGAAACCCCGTCTCTACTAAAAAATACAAAAAACTAGCCGGGCGAGGTGGCGGGCGCCTGTAGTCCCAGCTACTCGGGAGGCTGAGGCAGGAGAATGGCATGAACCTGGGAGGCGGAGCTTGCAGTGAGCTGAGATCCGGCCACTGCACTCCAGCCTGGGCGGCAGAGCGAGACTCCGTCTCAAAAAAAAAAAAAAAAGTGAAAAGAAAACTGGGGCAGTGACTAGCACTGCACTCACCCCAGAACACCCACTTCACAGGTCCCCCACACTGTGCCCCCAAGTGTGAACTCATAGGACTCCCCACAAAAAGCCACCCGAACTATAAAATATGTGTAAATGGAAACCTCCGTACTCTGTCACGTCAACAGAGCAGACCTAAATCTTCCTCACTACACTCTTCAGTGCTCTCTCCTTGAATACGTTTTTTTAAAAACTGAGGCGGGGCACAGTGGCTCACATCTTTAATGTCAGCACTTTGGGAGGCCAAGATGGGAGAATCACCTGAGCCCAGGAGTTCACGATCAGCCTGGCAATAGTGTGACCTCATCTCTACAAAAAAAAATTTTTTTAATTAGCCAGATGTGGTGACATGTGCCTGCGATCCCAGGTACTTGGGAGGCTGCGGTGGGAGGATCACGTAAAGCCAGGGAGTTTGAGGCTGCAGTGGGTGTGGTGTGTTTGTGCTACTGCACCCCAGCCTGGGCAACAAAGCAAGATCCTGTCCCAAAAAGAAAAAGAAAAAGAAAAAAGGGTGCCAGACACTTAGTGAGCATCACAAGTGTGAATTTAAAAAGGAGGAAGAGGAGGCAGCGTTCTCCTTCAAACAGGGCAGGTTCTCATGGTCTGCCAGAGTCCCCCAAACTCTCTACTGCCTTATTAACAATAATCACCTAAGAGTGGCCCATCATATTCTGAGCCACACCTCTGTTTAATAAGAATAAGGCAAGAGAAAACACTTGGGACACTCTGAGCCCCTGATCGGCATTACTTTCTTAAGTGACTCCAAGAGTACCCATCTAGTAAATGGTAAGCCCAGAAGCAGAGCCCAGGCCACCTCCTGCCTCCAAGTCCAGCTCCTATCTTACCATCAGCACAACACAGGAGGCCTTGTGCACATACATTATTGCTGCACAGGCTTGATCTGGATGGATCTCTCTTATAAACAGGCATACACAGCCCCGAGCTATGAAAGGTAGCAAAACTAATCAAGTCTTACAGATTAAATGTCTTACAAAGTGTGGTGACTCCTGCATGACAATGAAAGCTGAAAGGCAGATTGTGCCAATGTTTATCCCTGCCTTTGCCCAGGGGCCCTGGTCCCTGAACAGGCAGTAGGCACCACCACTGACCTCTGTCCTGCCCACCTCCTAGAACAGTGCACCCACCCTGCTCACCAAACCCCACTCTTTATTTAAAGACCCAACTTGCTGGGAGGGACAGTGTGCACCTGTAATCACAGCTACTCGGTTGGCTGAAACGGAAGGATCACTGGGGCTCAGGAGTTCAAGTCCAGCCTGAGCCACAGAGAAAAACCCTGTCTCCAAAATAATAATAATAATGGACCAGGCACGGTGGCTTACACCTGTATGTCCAGCACTTTGGGAGGCTGAGGCAGGTGGATCACCTGAGGTCAGGAGTTCGAGACCATCCTGGCCAACATGGTGAAACCTCATCTCTACTAAAAATACAAAAATTACCTGGGTGTGGTGGCGTGCCTATAATCCCAGCGACTTGGGAAACTAACACAGGAGAATCGCTTGAATCCAGGAGGCGGAGATTGCAGTGAGCCAAGATCACACCACTGTACTCCCAGACTGGGTGACAGCAAGACTCCGCCTCAAAAAATCATAATAATAATAATAATAATAATAATAAAAGCCTAACTCAGGTCTCATGTCTTCAATTCATTCAACAAATTACTGAGCACCTAATGGGCCGTGCAGTGGTTCACACCTGCAATCCCAGCACTTTGGGAGGCTAAGACGGGTGGATCACCTGAGGTCAGGAGTTTGAGACCAACCTGGCCAACATCGCGAAACCCTATCTCTACTAAAAGTATAAAAAATTCCCCGGGCATGGTGGCACGTGCCTGTAATCCCAGTTACTCGGGAGGCTGAGGCAGGAGGACTGCTTGAACCTGGGAGAGGGAGGTTGCAGTGAGCCGAGATCGCACCACTGCACTCCAGCCTGGGCGACAGAGCTAGACTCTGTCTCAAAAAAAAAAAAAAAAAATTACTGAGCACCTACTGGGTTGCCAGGCCCTATGACACGATGTCCTCGGGGAACCCAGTCTATTTAGGGAGACAGAGGAACAAGAGTTACCCCATCACATGCAAGGGCCTAGCAGCAAGAAAGGGTGTGGCACACTGGAGCAACTGTAAGAAATTTGGGATGGGGAGTCCCCAGAGTATGTATGTCCAGAAACGCTGCACTACATGCCAACCCAAATAACTCAACAGTATCCAACAGGCATGGGGGGCCTTGATGGCTCAGAGCAGTAGATAACTTGGTTGGTCTGATCAGAGCCACAGCACCTGAAGCCCTTTCTCTGAAAGCCCAGAGATCTCATTTAATTCTCACAACAACCCAAAGAGATAAGGTACTAGTCCCACTTAACAGCTGGGAAGCCTGAACTTGGAAAGATCCAGCGACTTGCCCAGGGGCACACAGCAGTTACGTGGCAGAGTCCAGACTTGGCCCAGGTCTGCCTAAATTGCTTTTCAAGCACCACATTATAGTGTACCACATATCCATATAAAGCATGGCTTCAAGTCTGAGGTCTGTTTGTTTGACCAATTTTTTTTTTTTTTTTTTTTTTTGAGACAGAGTCTCGCTCTATTGCCCAGGCTGGAGTGCGGTGGCACAATCTCAGCTCACTACACCCTCCGCCTCTCAGGTTCAAGTGATTCTCCTGGCTCAGCCCCCTGAGTAGCTGGGATTACAGGCATGAACCACCACACCCAGCTAGTTTTTATATTTTTAGTAGAGATGGGGTCTCGCCATACTGGCCAGACTTATCTCGAATTCCTGACCTCCAACGATCCACCTGCCTCGGCCTCCCAAAGTGCTGGGATTACAGGTGTGAGCCACTGTGCCCAGCCTGTTTGACCGAATTAGGTTTATATTTTACTTTGAAGCTCACATCTTTAAACCTTTTTTTTTTTTTTGAGACAGAGTCTCGCTCTGTCGCCCAGGCTGGAGTGAGTGCAGTGGCGCGATCTCGGCTCACTGCAAGCTCCGCCCCCCGGGTTCACTCCATTCTCCTGCCTCAGCCTCCCGTGTAGCTGGGACCACAGGCACCCACCACCACACCCCGCTAATTTTTTTTTTTGTATTTTTAGTAGAGACGGGGTTTCACCGTGTTAGCCAGGATGGTCTCGATCTCCCGACCTCGTGATCCGCCCGTCTCGGCCTCCCAAAGTGCTGGGATTACAGGCGTGAGCCACCGCGCCCGGCCTAAACTTTTTATATCATAAACATCCTACCATATCATGGAACATTTTTTCAATGCATTGGTAATGACTGCATAGCAGTCCACAATTTCAGCAATCCTCCACCACTCAATACTTAGGTTGTTTCCAACACATGACTTCTTGTTTTTCTTTAACAGACCATCCCACACATGGTTCATCCCATTGTGTCCTCACAGGGGGAAACCCTGCAACTCTGATAGCACCCATTGTGAGACTTATCTTACGCAAGGATGAGTAAGACAATGACTTTCAACGAAATATCAGCAAGTTTTATTATAGAAGGCTACTTTCCTTTCCCAACCCACCCCCCAGTTCTGCTAACAATAATTCATTTGGTTACTGGGTTGATTTCTCTATTAGATGCAAATGCAATAAACTAGGGTGTGGCCAGGTGTGGTGGCTCACGACTGTAATCCTAGCACTTTGGGAAGCTGAGGTGGGTGGATCACCTGAGGTCAGGAGTTCTAGACCAGCCTGGCCAACCTGGCGAAACCATACCTCTTCTAAAAATACAAAAATTAGCCGGGCGTGGTGTCGCATGCCTGTAATCCCAGCTATTGGAAGACTGAGGCAAGGAGAATCGCTTGAACCTGGGAGGCGGAGGTTGCAGTGAGCCAAGAACGCACCATTGCACTCCAGGCTGGGCAACAAGAGCAAAACTTCAACTCAAAAAAAATAAAAAATAAATAATAAATTGGGGTGAAAGGTGTGGAACATCTGACAGCAAATATCCCTAAGGGTCCAGGCATGGGCTCAGCTTCCCCTCAAAACATTCCAGAGTTCAGTAGACACCTTCAACTCTTCCCCAGAAGTAACAGATTTTCCTCCAGCAGATCACCTGGTACATGTCAGAACTCAACCCTAAAAGCGCAAGTCAGCCTCCATTAAAAACAGGTCAAAAATAGGTATGTTACTGAATACCCTGTGAGCTCACCACTGGATCTTTAGTGTCGGAAAGAAGAGGGCAGAAAGAACAAGGAATTGGAGCCAGGAACCTGGGCTCACAGTGATACTAGCTGTGTGGTCTTGAGCAAGTCACTTCCCCTCTCTGGGCCTTGGTTTCAACATCTCTAAAGTAAATGGTTTGCATTAGATGACCCTCAATGACCCTTCCTGCTCTGGGCCTGACCAGTTTTATAAGTGACCAGTGACCGTACATCATGATGTCAGCTCACAAGTACAGCTCCTACCAGCTTGCTGCTGCCTGGAGGGAAGACAGCGGGAACCCACAGAAGAAAAAGGCCTCGGCCGGGCGCAGTGGCTCACACCTGTAATCCCAGCACTCTGGGAGGCGGGCAGATCACTCGAGGTCTGGAGTTCAAGATCACCCTGGCCAACATGGCGAAACCCCATCTCTGCTAAAAATACAAAAATTAGCCAGGTGTGGTGGCACACGCTTGTAATCCCAGGAGCCAGGTGTGGTGGCGCACGCTTGTAATCCCAGGAGGCTGAGGCACAAGAATCGCTTGAACCTGGGAGGCGGAGGTTGTGCCAAGATTGCGCCACTGCACTACAGCCTGGGCGACAGAGTGAGAAAAAAGAAAAGAAAAAGGCCTGACACCCAGGTCCCCTATGGAGCCATTGGTCAGAGTAAAGGGGGACACATCAGACTGCTAATTTGGGAGTATGGGTAGAATTCTGATTTCATATCTGAAAAATCATCTAACCTTTATCACATACACCTAGCTTCATATTAAGACGAAGGTATTCATTTCATTTAAAAAAAAAAAAATGACTGATTCATAACAAGCCAGCAAAATAGAGTCAGAACAAGAGCAAGTCATCACGATACCAATGCCAAAGGGGAGGTTTCTGTCTTTATTTTCTAACTGGCAATGACAAGCTTTTTACAAAACCCAGGCAAGCTGCAAGTCAGTGATAAAGGGGACGGTCGGCCTTGCCACTTGAACAGAGACAGGCCCAGATAGGCAAGGACACTGGGTGACCTCTAAGACCCAGAAAGGCCTCACTGGTTTTAAGGTAATGCCCAGCAGGAATGAGGGAGGGGTGTGCCATGGGATGGAAGGGGGCTGCTGACGCTGTGTGGGTCAATACTAGACTCTTCTCAGAAACAAAGGCTCAAGTTTAAATACGTACTAGGAAAACCTGACAGTCTCTGGATTACAACCAGCTCATCGGCCTCCAGGTGGGAGTTTTTGCAGGGTTCAGAGCTCCCCTCAATGGGCAGGGATGTCCATCCAGACGATCAGGCTACCTCCTCCCACACCTGCCTGCACCTGCTGCGTATCCCTCCCCTGCCCCTAGATTATGAGCTCTGCAGGTTCTAGCAGGTTCTGCCCTCCTTTCCCACTCCACCTCTCTCGCCCCCATCCTCTCCCTCTCTCTCTCTCTCTCTCTCCCTCCCTCTCTTCCTCTCCAGTCACCCTTGAGAGAGGCAGGAAGCCAGAAGAGCCCCAGGTTCCAGATGAGGAAAGTGATGCTCAAAAGAGACAAGATCAGCCCAAGGTCACACAGGCCGCACCAAGAGTCCAACCCACTCTCCTAATTCCAAGTCTTCTTTCTCCCATCACATCTTCACGGCGGTCCTGTGGGTGCTGCCTCTGAAACATCTCCTCTTATCCCACAACCACTCACCCTATCCCATCCAGGTCCAGCCTGCTGCCTCTCTCCAGCACCACACAGTCTCTGGGCCCCTCCCAGCCAAAACCACTGCAGTCACTTGGCCCAGCAGGGGCAGGTGGCTGCAAGCTGGCTAAGAGCCCGACAGGGCTGTGATCTGCCATTGCCTAGCTGTGGAGCTTACTTAACCTCACTGAGCCTGAGTGCCCTCATCTGTAAAAAAGGGATAATAACCCTGTCTCAGAGAGTCCCTTAAAAGAAAGGAAGTAGATAAAGCTTGCTCTAAACCGGGCCCAGTAAGGGCAGACACACACACAGGCTCCTCACAGCCCACCCCGCCCGAAGGCTCCAAACACCACTCCCCAGTTCAAAATCCTCCCACACTGAAAACCCGTGGCCACACAAACACTGGTAGACAAATGTTCATAGCAGTGTCACTCACAATAGCTATAAAGTAGAAATGACCCAAATGACCATCAACTCATAAAAGGATAAACACACATGGTATCTCTCTGTGATGAAATATCATTCAGCCATAAAAAAAGAACAAAGCAGTGATACCTGCTCCAAGATGGACGGACCTTGAAAACATTATGCTAGGTGAAATAGCCAGAATCAAAAGGACACACAGTGTATGATTCTACTCACATGAAATACACAGAGCAGGTAAAATCACAGAAACAGAAAGCAAATTGGTGGTTGCCAGGAGATGGGGGAGGGAGAAATCAGCAGTGAGCACTCGTGGGCATGGGGTTTCTTTTGTGAGTAATGAAAATATTCTGGAACTAGACAGCAGTGATGGTTGCACAATTCTGAATATACTAAAAACAACTGAACTGTATGGTTTTTTTGTTTCTTTTTTTTAATATGGAGTCTCACTCTGTCGTCCAGGCTGGAGTGCAGTGGCCTGAACTCTGCTCACTGCAACCTCCACCTCCCAGACTCAAGCGATTCTCCAGCCACAGCCTCCCAAGCAGGTGGGATTACAGGCATGCGCCACCACGCCCGGCTAATTTTTGTATTTTTAGTAGAGATGGGGTTTCACCATGTTGGCCATGCTGATCTTGAACTCCTGACCTCAAGTGATCCACCCCTCAGCCTCCCAAAGTGCTGGGATTACAGGCGTGAGCCACTGCACCCAACTGTGAACTGTATACTTTTTAAATGGGTGAATTTTACTGTATGTGAATTATATATCAACAAAGCTGGTATTTTTTATATTGCCATCAAAAATACAACAAAACAATAAAATGATTAATATTTACAACATGAAAAGAAAATCCTTCCGTGAAACCTCATGCTCTACAAGATAGAGTCTAAATCACTCAGGCATCCTCCAAGTCCAGCCCCAGCCTACCTTGCCACAAACAGCCTGCATTTGCCCAGCAAGACCCCTCACTGTACCCCAAATGAGTCTTCCCCACTGCAGTCCTGGGCTCCTAACATTCACCCCCACAGCAGCAACAGTTACTCACTTGGCCTGATTCTTGTCTCAAGTCCTGGTTGTTCCTTTGAGGCCTGTACGGCCTGTGACTTGAAACTCTCTGACCAGCCCATCTATCTCCCCAACTAAGCTGGAGCCTCCTTTAAGGAAAGATACCTGGACTAGCCTGTTTTCCTCCTCTCCTGTCCCCACTCCTCAGGACAACAGTAACAACAGCTGTCACCTATGACTTCCTGTATGCAAAATCCTTGACCAAACGATGTCCTTAATTCTGACAGCGGCCCACTATCAACCCAATTTACAAGTAAAGAAACTAAGGTGTGAAGTGAAGAAAGGGTAGGGAGAAAGCAGGGGGAGGAATGTGATCAAGGTATTGGTGCAAGAGGCAAAGTTAGGATTTGAACTCAACATTCTCTTCCCAAGGTGCTAGCACACACCGCCTTCCTAAGATATAACCAAGAATGTGTACACAGCTAGTAGGTGTCAGTCATATTTCATTCTGCAAGTGTTCATCCAACAATCACATTACAGCTAAAATGTAGCTCTAAAAATAAAATGAGTGCACCTGACGACCTCTGCAGTCAGGTTATACACAACTAGGCTCAGCTGGTTTCTGGCTACAGTTAAGAGTTTTTCCGGGTACCACCAGACAAGGGCAGATTTCAGTACAAAACATAAGCGATTATTTGACATTTTCCCTGAGCATTAAAAAAATGAAATTGTTTTTTTAAAAAAGGATCACAGAAAACAGGCACTATGTGAGTCACACGGACAAAAAGTGGCGTGAGGCAGCCACCATGCAGCCCAGTTAGCATGTGTGCAAATGCAAATATTAAATTTAAAATCTTGGCTGGGTGCGGTGGCTCACGCCAGTAATCCCAGCACTTTGAGGAGCCAAGGCTGGTGGATCATCTGAGGTCAGGAGCTCGAGACCAGTCTGGACAACATGATGAAACTCCATCTTTACTAAAAATACAAAAATTAGCTGGGCGTGGTGGCGGGCACCTATAATCCCAGCTATTCGGAAGACCGAGGCAGGAGAATCGCTTGAACCTGGGAGGCGGACGTTGCAGTGAGCCAAGATCGTGCCACAGCACTCCAGCCTGGGAGACAAGCAAAACTCTGTCTCAAATAAATAACTAAATAAATCAATTTAAAATCTTTGCTTTTAAATGATAATACCCAGTGCTGGGATGGAGATAATGAAACAGGCAATCGCATATCTTCTAACAGCAGTGTAAACAACGAATTCCTTTTGGAATGTTATTAAGCAAGAGGTATGTGTCTAATATCAGAAAGATATCTGGAAATTAATCCTGAAGAATTTCTGCTTCACAGAAAATGCTGTATTCATGAAGATACTGGTCCTTGCACCACTTGTAATGGTGAAAAAATCGCTACTGCCTAAATCTCTAAATACGAAAAAGGCTAAATGAATTATAGTACATCCACTTCATGCAGTAGTCTGTAGCTATTAAACATCATGGTTTATGTTATCCATGTATTAACATGGAAAAAATAAAAAGTTCTCTTTATTTAGCCTTTCAGCGTTAAAGGATCTGAAACTGTCCCTGCTCTGTGATTATAATTATTTTAAACAAGAAGCCACCTGGAATAAATCGTACTTGTAACTACTTGGAAATTATAATATTTTTGTGATGGGGGGATAAAGGGCTTTTTTTTTTTCTCCTTTCTCTAGTTTCTACATTTCTTTTAATGTTGTTATACCACTGTTACCTAACTAGGAAAAAATAAATTTTTTTAAATGACCAAGCTCATTTTGAAGCTGCTCAGTATCACATAAACACTGAGGCCTGCCTGCCCCAACTAAAGCAGCCACGTGCAATGCAGCTCTGGCTGCTTATTCTTCTGTTTATCAAAACAGGGCAAACCCGCCCAGAAAACTCACCTCAGCAAGGTGACCTGACCTCAGGCCCATCACAGCCACAAATCTGCATTTCCAATAAAAAATAATCCCAAAGAAGAAAAGCACCCAGGTAACCAGTTATGGAAAAGCAAAGGATTGATGAGTTAGGGGTGACAGGACAGTGAATTACTGTTTTTGTTTTTTTGTTTTCTTGGGGTTTTTGTACTGACCATAGTCACAATGCCTAGCACAAAGTAAGTGCTCAATAAGGATTTGAAGCAGAAAATGTTTTAAATAGGAAAATGCACTCATTTACCCATTTTAAAAATTTAAGGAAGTGAGGCCAGGCATGGTGGCTCATGCCTGTAAACCCAGCATTTTGGGAGGCTGAGGTGGGCAGATCACTTGAGGTCAGGAGTTCCAGACCATCCTGGCCGACATGGTGAAACCCCCTACTAAAAATACAAAAATTAGTCAGGTGTGGCAGCAGGCTCCTGTAATCCCAGCTACTCGAGAGGCTGAGGCACGAGAATCACTTGAACCTGGGAGGCTGAGGTTGCAGTGGGCCGAGATGGCGCCACCACACTCCAGCCTGGGTGACAGAGCGAGACTCCATCTCAAAAAAAAAAAAAAAAAAAACATTTTAAATGGGAAAATGTACTCATTTGCCCATTAAAAAAATTTAAGGGAGTGCCCACACTTCCTGAGCACCAAGGCCCAAAACACCATGCACACCTCTGGCCTGAAAGTTGTGCTCCCTTAGTTCTCGTCAACAGAAGCTGTGTTTGGAAGTGAGCAGGCAGGAAATGGGTACTTTTGTCACCAACTTGAATAACAAAAGTCAGAAAACTTAAATGTCACCAGGACAGTAAATGTCAAAGGGGGAGGGGTAACTAACGGTTTACCAAGTATCTCTGCACCACTCCCTGTTCCGGCGCCTGTGGGCATGATTCCATAAAGTCCAACCTAACACTCTGACTCCAGCACCAAGCTGCCTAGGCTTGAACTCTGACTCTCAACTGATTGGCTGTGTGGCCTCAGGCTGGTTGCTTAGCTTCTCTGCATCTCACTTTCCTCTCCTGTAAAATGAAAGCAAAAAGAGAAGAGACCTACCTCATTAGGGTGTCATGAGGATTCACTCAGCCAATACACACAAAGCACTGGGTACAGTGTCTGGCACAAGCACAGCATCTGTCACTTACTTATTAGTATTGTGCTTACATTTTACAGCCTAGAAAAACAACCTCACAGAGGTTAGTAACGTCCCAAGATCACACAGCTTAGTAAGAAGCAATGCTGTGATTCAAACCCAAATCAAAGGATCTGTGCTCTTTTTATCAGAGCAAGCTAAACCCCACCTGCAGGACTATTATGATCTCCACCCCAAACACACACACGCACACACAATTTATGGCTGTCACT
This sequence comes from Papio anubis, assembly GCF_008728515.1. Taxonomy (NCBI): domain Eukaryota; kingdom Metazoa; phylum Chordata; class Mammalia; order Primates; family Cercopithecidae; genus Papio; species Papio anubis. Next base: position 101,514,304 of record NC_044987.1, read on the forward strand.
GCAAAAGGTAAGAAGATTATGAGATAAGAAGTGATATGGGGCCAGGTACAATGGCTCTCGCCTGTAATCCCACCACTTTGGGATTACAGGCAGGCAGATCACTTAAGTCCAGGAGTTCAAGACCATCCTGGCAAACAAGGCGAAACCTCATTTCTACAAAAACACAAAAATTAGCTAGATGTAATGGCACGCGCCTGTAGTCCCAGCTACTGGGGAGGCTGACGCACGAGAACTGCTTGAACCCGGGAGGCAGAGGTTGCAGTAAGCCAAGATCATACCACTGCACTCGAGCCTGGGCGACAGAGTGAGACTCTGTCTCAAAATTAAAAAAAAAAAAAAACAAAAAAAGTGATACGGGACTGGAAGAGGAAGTCCAGTCCGTTGTAACCTATGGATAAGACCAGCTCCCTGCACATAATACCAGCGCCATGTCAGGAAGGTTCTTTCAATTCATTCACTAAGCAAGCATGCTTTTGAGGCAAGCTCTGTCCTACACATGAGGATATCAGACATACAGGGTCCCACCCCCCTTGAACTCATAATCCAAGAGGTGGGGAGACAGACAGAAACAAGTAGGTGATAAGGATGGGAGGAAATGAAGGATGATGGGATAGAGGGGCCTAAGTGATAAGAAGGAGCGAGGAGGATAGTACCAGGCCCCAGGGAGAGGGGCGGGGCAGTTCAAGTGTCTGTTGTACTAGAGCCAGGTGACTACAGTCTGTGAACAGAGAGTGGGTAGCCAGGATGAGATCGGAGGGTAGAGGGGAGGAAGGGGTCTGATCATCCCGATCTAAGGTTCAGAGTCTTGCAGGCCACTGTTTGGGTTTATACTAAGAGCGATATGAAGCCATGTAGGCTTTTAAGCGGTGGAATAACACAACTCAATTTACGGGAAAGAAGCAAGCCAGGAGAGGTGGCTTGCACCTATAATCCTAGCACTTTGGGAGGCCAAGGCGGGAGGATTGCTTGAGCCCAGGAGTTGGAGACCAGCTGTGGCAACAAAGTGAGACCTCCATCTCTACAAAAAATATATATGTATATTTAAAAATTACCCAGGAGAGGTGGTACACACCTGTAGTCCCAGCTACTCAAGAGGGTAAGGTGGGAGGATCTCTTGAGCCCAGGAAATAATGGCTGCAATGAGCTGTGATCATACCACTGCACTCCAGCCTGGGCAACAGAACAAGACCCTATCTCAAAAAAAAAAAAAAGGGGCCGGGCATACCAGCACTTTGGGAGGCCGAGGCAGGCAGATCACCTGAGGTCAGGAGTACAAGACCAGCCTGGCCAACATGGTGAAACCCCATCTCTACTGAAAATACAAAAAATTTAGCCATGTGTGGTGGCACAAGCCTGTAGTCCCAGATACTCAGGAGGCTGAGGCAAGATAATCACTTGAGCCCGGAAGGTGGAGGTTGAAGTGAGCCAAGATCGCACCACTGTACTCCAGGCTGGTTGACAGAGCGAGATTCTGTCTCAAAAAAAAAAAAAAAGAAGAAGAATCTCAGCATGGAAGTAAAAGAGACTAGCATATGGGTGGCATTTGCTAAAGGCCTTTTTACCCCTAGTTTTCCTTCTCCTTGTGCCACTAGCCCAACATAACCATAGACAATCATGTTCTCCCTTTCTGGGTCTCTGTTTCCAAAGAGTTTTAGTCTCAGTGGTTCCCAACCCTGGCTACATATTAACAACACATGAGGAGCTTGGAAAATAAAACACCAACGGGGGCGAGAGGTGTCCATCCACCCAGATATCCAGAATCCACTGGTCTGGGGATGGAGCCTCCAATTGGTATTTTCTAAAAGCTTCTCAGGTGCAGCACCATTTGAGAAGAGCCCACTTAAAGGGGCTTCTAAGGCCTTTCTACCTCAGTGGTCTAAGTTCTAACTGGGAGAACTGCCAAAAGACAGAGTGTGCTCTTTGAAGACAGTTCCTCCTTACTGAAGACAATCAAGCAAAAACTACTTTGCTCAAAGATGCAACTCTATAATCAGACATTCTTAACAGATTCCTCCCAAAAGACATTTTTGTGGTTTAATGACTTGGGTGATCGTCCAATGAGCAAGCAAGTCTTGGTCCTCAGTGTCCTCAGCTGCAGCCAAAGACAGCAAATAAACAGCGTATGTGCCACTCCTTGCCTCTCTTGCGGCCATGGCAGACATCACTAATTGATCCCAGCATAGCCTTCTGCTGAGCCAGGACATCCCAAGTGATCTGAGAATCCCTTCTACACAGGGCCCAAGCAGTCACTCACTATCAATCATCTGAAGATGGACACAGACTGGAACCCATTTGTCTTTCCTAGCCTAATGTCCCCAAAGTATTTTCCAACTCTGACATTCTTTGAGGGGATGATCCTCTTAAACTTTCTACTAGCAATCATTAACTACCAAGTTGCACGGCAATGAGCTCAGCTGGCTTGAGGCTAGTCAGACCATAAGGTCACATGTTTCATCCCTGAGGAAGGCTCTTGCTGTATTTCCTGAACTTCAGACTCTTTGTCCTCTCTAGGTAACATCCCTCCCTTCCCTGGCAGCTGCACCTCCAGCATGTATTTACCGAATAGGGCCTGAGATAGATTACTCAATTAGATCAGGGCAGACCTGTCCATATTCCTGGAAAAGCTCATCCAAGCAGGCGTCCTTTATGATCACTGGTAGCTGAAACAATAATAATGACAGCAGCTGGTGTGTACAGAGCACTTTCTGTATGCCAGGCACCTTGCCGGGGGCACTGCATACATTTTTTCATGGAATCTTGATCACAATCCTCTAAGGTATTTATTATCCCCATTTGGCACACAAGAAAATTCAAGCTTTGAAAGCTACTAAGTTGCTGCTGAACACAAAGCAATAGAAGCGAGATTACAGACAGGAGAACCACATACCTGGCTCTGGGCAAGTCCCTCCACCTCTCTGTGCCTCATCTCTAAAATGGGCGTGATAATTTTTTCAAGAACACAGTTTCGGGGCACATGTGGTAATTTAATACTTTCACACAATTTGTAAAGATCAAATCAATGTACTTGGGATATGTATCACAGTAAATATTTGTCTTTGCTTTATGCTAGAACCAAACCGTTCTCTTCTAGCTATTTTGAAATATACAGTAGATTACTGTAAACTGTAGTCACCCTACTGATCTAGCTAACGTGATGTCTTTAAAATGAACATAATAATTGTAAGGATAAAATGAGAGCCCAGCACACAGTATATGACAGTCCAGTGGATGTCTCAGAAAAACCTGATGAAATCTGGGTAAAAAAAAAAAAAAAATCAAGGATTGAAGTTCTGACCAAGTCTACTCTACACTGTGCTAGGAGCTGTTTTTTGGCCTCACAAAGTATTCTTGGTAAGTCATGTGCACATCCCAGTTTTCAGAAAGCAAATCCTACCTCGCTCCATTCACCCCTAGCTGGCATCACCCTTGAGGTCAGTTTCTTCTCCTGCCTCTTTCCTGCTATTCTCAATGTCACTGGCTGGAAGGTATTCTCTCTCGTTTTACGCCCTGAGGCCTCTCCACACTCTAAAAGCTGAAAATTGCTCCAGGGAGCTGGTGGGAGGGGGAACTTGGCAGTGAATCTCTTTGTAACGGGATCTCCCTTTGACAGGGCATATCTCTTGTGTGGAAGGAACTTGGCCTCAAAGCTCCTAATAAAAGGTAAGCCTTTCCCTCAACTTCACAGCCCTTGCAGCAGAGCTTAGCACCACACCATCAATCACCTTAACACGGGGTTCCTTTCCCACCTAGACGGGCAAAGTATCAGCTACTCCCTTTTTACAGAGTAGGGCTGAGGAGGAAGATGAGGCTGAAAACACTAGGAAGGAACTCGACACCTAGGTGCCCAGACTGCAGCACAAACTCCGCCACAGCATCCCAAAAAAGGACTCAGTGAATGAGAGGGGAGTCGATGTGAACCCTCTTTTGAGCTCTGGCAACCTGGATGTTTGTCGCATGTGTAAACCTTGTTAGTTTAGACCTACGGTCCCACGGGGAGAAAGTCCGCTACCAGCATAAGGCTGATTCCATGAGAATGAGAGGACAGCCAGTCCCATCTAGTGAGAGACTGCCAGGGCACAGGCCATCCGCATCAGTACTTCAAAGCAAGTATTACCTACAGCAAGGGCAGTTTGCTCTTTAGGGGACATCTGCCAATATCTGGAGACATTTTTGTCTGTGGGGGAGGGGCGCTACTGGCACCTAGCAGGCAGAGGCCAGGGAGGCCGCAGGACACCGTATGGTGCACATAGGACAACCTCCCAAAACAGCAAGTTATCCAGCCCAACATGTTAATAGGGCTGAGACGGAGAAACCATGTTCTGGAGGAAAAGAAGTTGTCCTCACTCACCCCAACCACATGGTGGGATAGGTGCAAGGCCTAAGTCAAATTCCAGGGAAGAGCAAAGGCTAAGCATTCTATGTGCATCTTCCAAAAGACATCAAAAGGCTGGTCCCAAACTCTGTGGCCAGATAGAAGCTGAGGGTCCGAGTCTTACTCCACAACACGTCCTCTTAAATAAGAGCTTCCACCCCCGCACCCCCACCTCCAACGATTTCTCTTCACACCATAGGATTTGGCGACTGCTCTACGCAACAATAGTCCCTGGCACTGAGGCTGACAGAAGTTGTTTGAACACCTTCAGGACAGGTCTCCCTGCACCCCGGGCACATGGCAACACTGGCCAGTGCTCTGCATCACTCTGCAGCCCCAAAGTCAGGAGATGTCGTGTGAACAAGGAGGGCTGAGGTGAGAGCAAATGTGCTCAGGCCTACTAAGTGCCATGATCTGGACTGAGTGCCTTACATGCCTTCCCCCCATTTAAACCTAGTAACACATGGCCTGGTTGTTACTACCCATTTTCCAGATGCAGTAACAGATTCTGAGAGGCTCAAATCAAGGCAGATAGCAGGGTCACACAGCTATAGGGGAAGAGCATGGAACTGGACACATGCTTCTGCTGACACCAAAGCACATGCCCTTTCTCATGTTCCTCTTTTCTTTTTTTTTTTTTTTTTTTTTTGAGACGGAGTTTCATTCTTGTTGCCCAGGCTGGAGTGCAACGGCGTGATCTCGGCTTACCACGACCTCTGCCTCCCGGGCTCAAGCGCTTCTCCTGCCTCAGCCTCCCAAGTAGCTGGGATTACAGGCGCGCGCCACCACACCCTGTTAATTTTTGTATTTTTAGTAGAGACCGGTTTCACCATGTTAGTTAGGCTGGTCCCGAACTCCTGACCTCGTGATCCGCTCACCTCAGCCTCCTTTCAAAGTGCTGGGACTACAGGCACGAGCCACTGTGCCTGGCCCCCATGTTCCTCTTCTAATGGGACATCTTGAAGTTATGTCATCCACATGTGACTTCAATCTCTATGAAATCCCAAATAATTTACAACAGGAGGGCCCACACCCCAACATGATACCATGATATCACTTAATCTGGGTCAGACAGCCTTCTTACCACCTTACAGCTCCAGGATCTAAAATGCAAGACAAAGATACTCTTGTTTTCTGTGGCTTTGGGAATCATTTCACTCCTGCTGCATTAGGGCTCTGAGCATCCAAGGTCAACAAGTCACCCATCCTCACAGGAAGATGGCCTTCCCACCTGTGAGACTGGCCCAAGTCCAGCTGTCTGTCCTTCCTGGAGACTCAGACACTCCCTGGCCTATGGAGACCCTCCCATCCAGCTCCCTTGTGCCCCAAAGGAAGCCCACAACTAGCTGGCAGAGGTTCTGAGCCTCAGTTTCCTTCTCTGTATCTACGTCACAGGATTAAATGAGTTAATATGTACAATGTGCTGACAACAGTTCATGATAAATATTCAACTGACGGTAGCTACTATTGTGACTTTTATTATTCAATTTGTCTTAAGGCAATCACCAGATGATGTGTTCAGAGATCTAATCACAAAGTCAACTGAATAGGGCCTATCATGGCAAAAAAGAAAAAAATTTGGAAACAAACTAGAAGACTAATCACGGGACTTATTAGATAAATTAAGGTACCTCCACATAATGGAATGGATGCAACAGCTAACAGTTATACAAAAGAAGAATACTTACTGGCAGGGGGAAATGTTTGTAATACACTGTCAGTCCTTCACAGATTGCCATACACTGACCCTGAGAATAGCAAGGAGCGCGCTCGCACCCCCAGAGTCTGCGGGGTAGAGATTTCTTGGTTGCGTACTGTACTGGTTGAAAAAAAATCCTGATGCAAATGTGGTATCTAGTCCATAATATGTCCATGGTTGTTTGCTTTCAAAAAACATTACAAAATAATTTCTACTGAGTAACAGTGACCCTCCAGCAAGATGCCTCCTTTTTATCCTGTGGCTTCCTGGGGTAGCCCTAGGGAGACATCCACCTCAATTTTTTTTTTATTTTATTTATTTATTTATTTATTTAGAGACAGAATCTCACTCTGCAGCCCAAGCTGAAGTTCAGTGGCACAATCTCGGTTCACTCCTGTCTCCAGGACTCAAGCAATCTCCGCCTCCAGGGCTCAAGCGATTCTCGTGCCTCAGCCTCCCAAGTAGCTGGGACTACAGGCGTGTGCCACCACTAATTTTTTGTATTTTAGTAGAGACAGGGTTTCACCATGTTGCCCAGGGTGGTCTCTAACTCCTGAGCACAGGTGATCCGCCTGCCTCGGCCTCCCAAGGTGCTGGGATTACAGGTATGAGCCACCACGCCCGGCCCACCTCAACTGTTAAAAAATAAAAGATGTAAGTTACAAAGCACATGTAGGAGGTTATCCTATTGTAGCATAAACAGACAGACAGAACATGCATTTAAAAAGACAACGATCTCCCACCAAAAAGGTACCAGGAGTTAACTTGGGCGAGAGGAGATTACAGGTAATTTTGCTTTTTTTTATTTATGTGTATTTTCAATCATATATTTTTAAAAAATGGCCGGGTGCAGTGGCTCACGCCTGTAATTCCAGCACTTTGGGAGGCTAAGGCGGGCAGACTGCCTGAGCTCAGGAGTTGGCGACCAGCCTGGACAACATGGTGAAACCCCGTTTCTACTAAAATACAAAAAATTAGCCGCGTGCGGCAGCCTGCACCTATAGTCCCAGCTACTTGGGAGGCTGAGGCAGAACTGCTTGAACCCAGGGGGGCCGAGATCCCTTCACTGCTCTCCAGCCTGGGCAACAGAGCAAGACTCCCTCTCAAAAAAAAAAAAAAAAGATGAACTGATTCATGGCAGTTGAATTAACCTGGGGATCAGGATCCTTCAGCCAGTTGGGCTAACAATCTCCAGAAGGTTCATTCAGGCCCATGCAAATCAGTGTTGGAGCCTAGAGACAGCAGAACCTAGAGGTCAGGCAGGGCTGAGCTGAGTCACCCACTATTCAGACCTCCCTCTCAGAGCCTCAGCTACTGGATGGTGGTCATTAAGTTCTCATTTAAACTATAGATGCAGGCCGGAAACAGTGGCTCACCCCTATAACCCCAGTACTTTGGGAGGCCAAGGTGGGAGGATCACTTGAGGTCAGGAGTTCAAGACCAGCCTGGCCAACATGATGAAACCCCGTCTCCACTAAAAATACAAAAACTAGCTGGGTGTGGTGGTGCACATCTGTAATCCCAGCTTCTCGGGAGGCTGAAGCAGGAGAATCACTTGAACCTGGGAGGTGGAGGCTGCAGGGAGCCGATATCACAACACTGCACCCCAGCCTGGGTGACAGAGTGAGACTCACCTCAAAAAGAAAACAAATAAACTACAAATGCAGTAGTGCTAGCTCTCTACCAAACCCATTTACCCAAGGAAAACACAACTCTGACCCATAGCTTGTTCACTAGGCTGGTCGCCTGAAGTTTCCAGAAAAGCAGCTATTTAAAGGCAGGCCTCCAAAGCTTTCAGTCGGCCCACTTCCCTTCCTGAAGTACCTCTCGAGAATGGTTCTTCCTGCACCACCTGCTGCAGGATGGTTTCCAGCTACACACGGAGACACTGACAATGCATAACTAGGGACTTTATACTGGTTTTTTTCCTGTCTCTGGAAACAATCCACCTCCATCCCCCACCAGGCATTTTCCACCATTCCTTTCCCTGGAACAGTGACTTCCAGTGTTTTCTGGCGACAGCTGAACCCACGATAAGAAATTCATTTTATATGCAATTTAGTACACATACACACCACACACACACGCGCGCACATATATAACTGAAATGAGTTTTATGACACAATACTCACCAGCAAACTCCAATATTTTTACAATACTTACCAGCAAACTCTGATATTCTACCATTTTCTTAATGCTGGTCATAACTCACTAAATGGATTTTACATCCCACAGTTTCAAATACACCGCCTTAGAGTATGTAAGTCTATGATTTGGTTTTCCAAACTTCACTTTAAGTGTGTACTTTCTGGAACATATTAGATTGGAACCATATACAAATACTAATATTCACAGGACCAAAAACAGTAATTTTATACGGTTCAACCTAATAATTATGTGTGAACCAAACTGGAGGACTCCACTGATTCGCCTCTTAAAAGCTAACTCTGAGTAATTCTTAAAAGTGGCCTATACTTGGGCACGGTGGCTCATGCCTGTAATCCCAGCACTTTGGGAGGCCAAGGCGGGCAGACCATGAGGTCAGGAGTTCCAGACCAGCCTGGCCAACATGGTGAAACCCCATCTCTACTAAAAATACAAAAATTAGCCAGGCGTGGTGGGCGGGCACCTGTAATGCCAGTTACTCAGGAGGCTGAGGCACAAGAATAGCTTGAACCCAGAAGGCAGAGGTTGCAGTGAGCTGAGATCGCACCACTGCACTTCAGCCTGAGCGACAGGGTAAGACTCTGTCTAAAAAAAAAAAAAAAAAAAGAGGTGGCCTATACTATGAATGTACACTATTATTGTGCAAAAGACAGATGACACCTGAATTGGACAAGTCAATTATAGCCACTCTGAGTCATACCTTTTTTAACGGGAATAACGATGACAAACTCAAGGATGTTGTGAGGATTGAACAAGCTCATATATGTGAAAGGGCCTTGTAAACTATAGTATAAGGTTAAAATTTTTTTTTTAATTTTTTAAATTGTAAATTATGCCAGTGTCTCAGCAAAACAAGATAATAAAACAGCAGCCAATATCTGCTGAGGGAGGCCGGGCGCGGTGGCTCACGCCTGTAATCCCAGCACTTTGGGAGGCCGAGGCGGGTGGATCACGAGGTCAGAAGATCGAGACCATCCTGGCTAACACGGTGAAACCCCATCTCTACTGAAAATACAAAAAAAAAATTAGCCGGGCGTGGTGGCGGGCGCCTGCAGTCCCAGCTACTGGGAGGCTGAGGCAGGAGAATGGTGTGAACCCAGGAGGCGGAGCTTGCAGTGAGCCGAAATCGCGCCACCGCACTCCAGCCTGGGCGACAAAGCGAGACTCTGTCTCAAAAAAAAATATCTGCCGGGCGCGGTGGCTCACGCCTGTAATCCCAGCACTTTGG